>NC_135506.1:54473210-54633404 GCF_052857255.1 Amblyomma americanum
TGAGGACAAGAGTACGAGGAGGAAACAGAGATACGGGGCCCAATTACAACTGTCGTCCGCCCGGACTTCCTCAAGACGGAAAAAAACCATAAGAAAAATAAGGCTAAGGAGACTATGCAGCGCGCACACAGGAAGAAAACTTACCCCACTCATACACTCCTTCGATGCGCGAACGTTCTTAGATTATATCGCCGCGCCTCATTTCTCGTCCCTTATTATTCCTCGAGACGGGATTTTGAGAACGTGAGCCGACGGCAGGGGCATAGTATCGCGTCTCAGCTGAGCTCCGGATGAAGACTGCGATCGGGCTGCAGATATTAGACGCACGAAAAGATTCGAATCACCAAGGATAAGGGCGTACAACTGAACTTCTAGTTATATATAAAAAAATAAAACAAGACAACGCAGGTGCTCAGTATAGCGTGTTGCACAAAAAGAGAGAGAGGAGATCTATAAATAGGAGGAATAAATCCCACGCTAAAAAGATAAAAATAGAATATAACATTTTTCCCCCCCTAGTGATCCTTGTTGGATAACACATTTATTTTCCGCACTGCGATTTTGACGACCCAAATGTGAGACACAAAGAGAGAGAATAGGCAACGAATTAAAGCCCGAAACGGGAGATAATAATCCGACAGGCGCTGGATTTCCGCACCACCAGGATTCGGGAACGACTGCGAGTGTATACACGCCAGTGACTCGTTTGTATATTCAAATTATTTATTTTCTAGTTCGGCGCGCTTTTTTTAGTAACGCCGAGATATCTGTCTGCCTTAAAAGAACACCAATGAAGTTTCTTTTTGTTTCTTTCGCGCCCAGTTTTCGAAATTAGGTATAGCGGATCTTTTGCTCCTGTGGCTTGCTTCTTTACACTTGTTTCCAACTGTGCTAAACGATTTTCGTCTGCGTAGACCGTAAGTAACAAGAACGCAGCGTTTTAGATTTCCCAAGTAACACGCGTGCACGCCCCCCCCCCCCCCCCCCAAAAAAAAGAAAAAGAAACAAACGAGCAACCCCCCCCCCCCCAAAAAAAAACGAGGAAAAAATTGCACACGGCCACCATTAATAATGCAGCGGACTTCAGCGCTAGGTTTTGCGTATCCCAACCTGACTAAGGCGTCACGGATAAATGAGCCGGTTAAGCGGAACAGCCGGTTAAGCGGAAGTACTGCCAGAACTTGGCCACGACGCGGCTGGTAGAACCCGGTGAACTAATAATAATAATTGGTTTTTGGGGAAAGGAAATGGCACAGTATCTGTCTCATATATCGTTGGACACCTGAACCGCGCCGTAAGGGAAGGGATAAAGGGAGAGCGAAAGAAGAAAGGAGAGAAGGGGTGCCGTAGTGGAGGGCTCCGGAATAATTTCGACCACCTGGGTATCTTGAACGTGTACTGACATCGCACAGCACACACCGCCGCGGTCGGGTTCGAAACCGGGTACTCCGGATCAGTACCCGGGTTCGAACCCGGTGAACTATTAGAGAGGTTTGCATAGCGCAACCGGCAGCAGCGAACCGGTTTTCGGAAGCACCACTGCGCATGCGCAGAAAGAACATCCAACACTGCGCAGGCGCCGCTGGATTTCCCCGCAAGCGGATCACGGCAGCGCATTGCGCTAAGCTAAATCTTTTATTATTGCATGTGCTGACGTGAAGCTAGATATGATGATCACGTGACCTACGGGCCAGGTTCAGATGTCACTCCACCCTTCTCTGCACCCGTGTTCACCTGGTCACGCGACCCTGCGACGTCAAAATAAATAGGATGCCCCACGACGTGAGACCTGCCAACGTCCCTTGACGGCCAGAACGCGTTGGCACGCGCTACACAAACGAAACGTCGAAGGATCTTTACGCTTCGCGCCGCCGTCAACAAACGGGATCGACTCCCCAAAAACGAAACAATGATCCTCACCAACGATGTCCAGAGGTTCCTTCATCCAGAAGTTATACTGCCCAATTCAAATGATGAGGCACAGAAGAGATGATTCTTTTCAGTACGCTGTATAATTGAAGGTTCATCGCATGACGTCACAGACGGGCAATGGGGAGAAGGGATTTTCTTGGGGAATTTCAGGGACGCAGGGTGAGCAGGAAAGACAGCCTGAGATGAGCGGGTGCCCCATCGCAACGCCGCCGCTGTTTGAAACGAACAGAGAAGCATGGGCACCACCACAAGCGCGACGCTGCGTGTTTCACTCTCCACAGCGCCACTGGTGTCCATCCTCCTGTTTTGCTGTTCCTTCTCTTCCCTAGTCAACCTCGGTAGTAAGGGAAAAGTCCAGCGGAAGGCAATTGGGAGAAACAATCTCCGCGTCCGCAGTGGCGGAAGTGCGCGCTACAAGTGAGAGACTAATGTGTCGGCGGTAAAGAAGAGCGAGAACTGGGAAAAGGTAAACATGGTTTCAATGAAAAAAGAAAGCTACTCGATCTTCTCGCTTGTCCGGAAAGTGGAAAAGTGCAGGGATAACAATGCCGTTGAATGCCGCTCTGAACGGTGTATACTCGTAATGACTAATATTTTTAGAAGACTAAAGCTTCCTAGTTTTAACGCTTCCTTAACAGAAACTGGTGTGTTTTAAAACATTCCTGGTACAGTCAGTTCACCAATCCATATGTTCCTGCACGTGACTTAAGCCCAAAATACTGTTACAGCATTCCTCGCTCTTCAACCCGGTACGGAAATCGTACACATCAATACTATGTACCTCCCTGCTTCAATAGTTTGCCACCTAGTGCATTCCGCATGAAAACTAAATACACCCTGGAAAAAAAAATTGTGGTCCGTCTCTGCGGTTTCCTGCCCCATAATTATTTCATCTGATATTATTGTCTTAATTTCAAATCACTGTCATCCTTCCTGATGTTGTAATAGTTATGTCTCTGTATTTGTCTCCCTGTGATGCTAATTCTTTTTGTCAAGTTCATTTTAAAATCTCTGTTTTTCCTTCGTTTTGCCCCATTCGCTGTCTGCAAGGCGCTGCCGCTCAAGCCCTTTGAGGCTTAGGTAGGCCTTATTTATGCTGTATGAAAACTGAGATGAATAAACGTGCTATCAAACTGACTAAGCTGCTACTGCTCCATACAACATTTAGCTTTTGTGCTTTTCCCTCGACTGCAATTCTCCCCTCCGTTGGGAAGAAGGAACGTGGAAACGCTTTGGGAGACGTCGCCCATGGCAACCACCGCTCTCCCCTCCCTGAAGGCGTCGATGTAGACAGAAAGAAGAGTGCTTGACTGGGGGTTTTGTCATTCGCCGTCTACCAGCTTCACCTTACAACCTCCGTGATCAATGCACATTCGCAGCCCCTTTAAGGAAAAGGAAATAAGAAGCTACTCTGCATAATGTTCCGCACAAGGTGGAGTAGCAAAAAAAAAACGCACAATGTTTTCTGAGGAGTTCATTACGGCGAAAATCAGAAAAAAATGAAACTGCGCGAAAACGACAAGGACGCGCAGTCTAACATTTAATATGATTCATTTTTATATACACTGCGAGCCAAAGTTCAGGTTTGGTTTGGTTTACGGGGGTTTAACGTCCCAAAGCGACTCAGGCTATGAGAGACGCCGTAGTGAAGGACTCCGAAAATTTCGACCACCTGAGGTTCTTTAACGTGCATTGACATCGCACAGTCCAAAGTTAAGGCCCACGCAGGAGGTGCTTTGAACTAAATGACAACCGAGTTAGAGACAACGTATGGCAAATGAAACATCTCAGAACGCGGCAGCAGTAACAAGAAAATGCCTGGCAAATGGGGATAATCGAATGAAAGTACGTTGCAGTTTATTTGCAAAATTATCAGAATCAACGATGTCGTCAGAAAGATAATTCCACTCCGCCACCGTTCGTGTAAAAAAATTAATAAATTGTATTTGCATGTCTTAGTCCTGTCAAATAACGGAGTTAACGAATGTTGATAAGCATTATCGCGCTCTTCTGGTGCTAGTCGGCTTCGCACAAACTGGTACGATTAGGTTGAGCTTCCCAGAAATGTAGTAGCCTTTTGCTTGCGGCTAATCTTTCTCTGCGTCTCGAATATTAGAATATTGTTTTCTACCGTTAAATGAGCCAACTAGCCAGCAAAAACATTCCACTAAATATAATCAGAGATACGTCAACGAAAAGCGCTCGACATCTACAACGTTGGGCCCAAACGGCGAGACACACATATACCCCCCCCCCCACACACACACGCACGCACACACACAAGCATGCACGCACGCACGCACGCACGCGCGTTCAAAACACGTGAAGATGCACCAGGATCAAGAACAGCCGGTTCACACGAACGTGGTGTCACGAGTGAATCGTAAAAAGCGTCACGTGACGCGGTCCTGACTTCGCGGATGGAGCAAGGGTCATCCTTACACGGGGTCCTCTCACGCACGTGCGAGCCCAAGTCTAGTTAAAACTGAACACCACTGTGTCAGCTGCAGCGCGCACCGGCCAATAAGGAATAGATTGCGAACGTAAGTACAGATTGCGATTGGCCACCGCCTCGGCTACGGTATCGTTTGCTGCCGTGACTGACGAAAGCGCTCAGGTTCCAGCCAATGGCGAGCCGCTCTGGCAGTACGCCGAGGTCGGCACAGTGGGCGTTGATTCGCCGAAGCCGCTTTAAGCTTCGGCTACGCTGCACGGTTTTAAAGAGACTGAGCGCATAGCGCAGAAGGGCTGCACGCAGGCAGCTTGCCTGACCGATTCCCATGCGGCCATGGGCCGTTGCGACGCGGCCGCGGCTAAGTGGTGGACCTTGTTCGCGGCGACGATCGGCGGAGCCTATTGCTCCATACTTTTCTCTTAGCGCTTCGCGCTGTTCACTGCACTTTTAACGCCGAATAGGCACTGCCGCCACAAAGGGAATAGTAAAGAACTGCGCAGTAAAGGGCGATGTCCGGCGCTCCGAAACAGACTCGTGACACGACCATCCGCACAGCCTCAGGGCATTGATAACCTCACGATGACTTGACTCGCGACTAGACATGTGAATTGGTCCTTCACACGTACTCTTAGTGATTGGAACAGAACAAATGATTTTGAGTAACCAGCATGAGAAAAAGAAGCAAGTCCAACTCCTCAATGAGTGCGCACACAAGCCAAGAAGCAATATGCGAAAATATTTGCGGTCGTCATCACTCAAACCCGAAAAAAAGAATGTATTCATAGTTCGCACAGACGCCATACCGGCCGGCATCTTTGGTTCCGGAAAGCGGAGGGTAAGACTAAGTGTTTTGCTAATGCGCTTATCGCCAACCGGTTTCCCCCCCGTACACTGTGAAACCTAGCCACAGTGTCCAATGATAGCGCCCCTGACGTCACGTGAAAACAATCTATAAATATGGAAGGATGGCCTACACCATCACTAAGGCATCCCAAGGTATGACAACACTGTTCTTCCTTCAAAACACGTTCGCAGCATGAAAAAAAAAAATGGGACACGAAAAAAACACGCACGACAGGACGAATGCTGCACACTGCCACACTGTTCGATCACCTGGGAAGAGAGAAATGGGCAGGCCGCGTTACCTAGTAATAACAGCCCCGAATTCCACAGTCGGTTATAAGGAAGCGGAATCTACCGACGACGATTTTTTCATATTTTACACGCATGTGTTATGGGAGAAGCTGGGCACGTTTTTACTATTCCTTTTGTCTTCTAACTCAGTTCCTGTCGATCACGTTTTCCTTTTCGCACCACGTGACATGAGTCCTCGCTTATTTCCGCTCCCAAATAGGCACGACTCTGATAAACTGGGAAAAAAGTGGTGGACTCAGTGTTGGAGCGCCAGACTGGGCAGTACAAGAAAAGATAACGCTATGACAATGCTCGGCTGCAAATAAATGTAAGGGGGTGAGGGAAGGTGCCCTTCCTTGGAGCCTTGAAATTTTTGTGACGCGAAAGGCTTAACTGTACTTCGTCAACCCAGGTCACTACATATTCACTGGGAGAATTTCTTTGCCGCGTCGTATTCGCTTTGCTAGTTTCTTGCCTCATTTCAGATCTCGCACCCAGCAACGGATTCTTCGCAGAGATTATATTGCGACTAAAAATAAAGAAAAAAAGGAAAAAGTGCTCCAGCCCGCACCACTAAGTATAACGGGCTTAAACAGATCCTTCGCAAGCCGATCGGAGTTCTGTCCGACGGGATCCTAAAGAATTCGTTTCAAGCCTCCCTTCGCGTGTTTAAAGAGCTCAACGAACTCCGCAGAGCCTTCTGACACGTGGAACTCTTTCCAACGACACACACACACTAAACCGAGAAAAAGCACTGAGCCAGTTTGATATGCGTCTATAGTGTGAACGAAACTTAGATGCGTAGACGGCATAGAGTGAGACGTGCAGAACCTCTGCTGGAAGGTCCACATTTGTTTTTGTTTTTTTTTCACTTACTTGGCTTGGCTCATTGGACACGTTCTACACAAAGGATCTCACAGAGGGGCGCACTTCATTCATTAAGGAACGCAGGAAAAAAGAATGAACAGCTGAAAAATAAAACGCGAGCGCATATTCTCCAGTGCCTCTACACAGACACGAGAGAGCCATTCGGAAAGAGAAGAGGGGCGATGCAGATTCTCCGCTCAAGGCAGGTCGTCGACATTTCCTTGAAGTCCGCAGTCAGCCGTGGGTTCCACTCCTACGCCTTCCCAAGCTGCCTACGCACATCCAAAACGCAGCCGAGGTTGGCCACGCTGACATTTTGCTTGAGTCTGCGACAGCGCGCGCAGCGCTTTGCGCGGTCGGTGCACGAAACACCTACGAAGCTATAAAGCTAAACAGTCCACCCTGTGAATCATACGCCGCAACTATCAGCCGCCAAATGCTTTCGTTTCGTTTCTTTCTTAGTCTACGAGTGTATATGCACTATAGCCGGATACAACTCAAGAATGAAGCGGCTTCTCCTCTTCAAAGAACCCCTTCCAGCCAATGGCGCCGGCCGATTCTCATGAGCCTGCTAGCGTGACATTGCAGGAAGTGGCCGATGAAATGGGACAGTCCCCTCCATTCATTATCAGGCTATCAGGGTCATGAGAATCGGCCGAAGCATTTGGCTGGAAGTGGGTTCTTTGACGAGGAGAAGCCGCTTCGTTCTTGAGTTGTATCCGACTTTAGTACGTTAGTACGTTGCGGCCAGACCTCAAGTAAGGCTGCGTGCTTGCTATATCATGAAGCCGATGTACCCGTTGATTTTTGTAAGCTGATGCGTTTACATATAGGCGGAATAAGGAGCATGGGGATGCGTTTATTATGCAGAAATTATTAAACACGGCGTACACACATTAGAACACGCGCAAAACATACGAGAATACACTCAATCTCATGCACTCAGTGTGAGCCTAAAGCCCTATAAAAGGAGCCCATTTTCGGGAAGCGAGGATAACGCGTATATGAAACAAATGAAAAAGCATAATATGAAGTTGTCCAGCACTCGTTCAAAGCTGCACAATTTATATCACCGGTTTACTGCAAGAAACGAGAAAAAAAGAAAAGCGATGAATCGAACACCCCAAAAAAATTAAACTTCAAGTCGTGCCAAAGTTTAAATTGATAGCGAGACTAAAGGAACCCTTACTTAGAGGAGCGGTGACAACAAAGCAGTCTGTGTGGCTAAAAGGCATGAAACGCGGCTAATCATAGGGCGCCAATTTAGTGGAGGTAAAGCACTTAAAAAATGTCAAAACATCGGCTAATTCGGCAACTCTAGAATAAAAACAGCGAAGAAATGTCCCCTTTGCAGTTCACCTGCATCAGCGGTAACACGCGTTTTCGCAGCTTCCGGCAACCGGGTGAACCGCGGACGGTGGGTGCTGAAAGTGTCTCGAAGTGCAGCATTGTGTCCCGCTTCTATCCGAGAATGAACGGCTCAAGAATGGCAAAGCTAGTGGCAAGGCCCCATCAGCTGTCCTTTCCTTCATCTGTCTTCCGCGTTTTTCTATTGCACAGAGGTCTGCATCCACTCGTCTAGCGAGAGAGAAAAGAAACAGGCAGTTCATTCGGTGAGCAGCACTGCATATTGCAGGTGGATGCCGACGGACAACCTGCACTTTTCGCCAGCCCAATTCACCTGTCCGACCTTCCATTCACTTAGTAGCCGGCTCTGTTAATGCTGAGCCCACACACAATAGAAGGCAGCTGGGACAGGGAACTGGCCAGAGAAAGAGATGGCGGAAGGAATGAAAGCACAGCGAAACAAACAAACAAACAAACAAACAAAAAAGATGAAAAAGTAACGCTGAAAGTATACACACAGTGCTGAGGTGGTGAAGCTGAAATGTGCACTCAAGCTAACAAGAGAAAGAAAATAGAGAGAGAGAGATGACGCAAAACAACCTTCCTTTCTGTGGAAAGCCCGAACCTCCTCTTCCTTAGCTCCAAACTTAACAAAACAACGAAGGAGCGGTAGTTGCGTACATTTCCTTTCCCTTGAGCGAGTTCGTCTAGAAAGGCGCTTGCCCGTGATAATTGGAAAGATAGAGAACGCTTACACTCGTAGCGCAAGTCGCGTGTTTCAGCGACAGCTAGCGCGCAACTGTTTACGGCCATAAATGAAAAGATTGATCACTACATTTTACGAAATTCTAATCTAGGTGTTCATAAACGGCGCGTTAAAGGTGGTACGCATAAAACTGCGCTTTTCAGAATATCGCGTAAAAAACATTTCAGCTCCTTCTCAAACAACCTGCTAAATAATTCCATTACCGAGGTTAGACATAAAAAATATGTAGGCGTCGTCTTAACAAACGATTTAACATGGACAGCCCCTATTAGTGAGAAGTCACTATTTCGATGGGTCAATAATAATAATAAATGTTTTTTTGGGGGGAAAGGAAATGGCGCAGTATCTGTCTCATATATATCGTTGGAGACCTGAACCGCGCCGTAAGGGAAGGGATAAAGGAGGCAGTGAAAGAAGAAAGGAAGAGAGAGTTGCCGTAGTAAAGGGCTCCGGAATAATTTCGACCACCTGGGGATCTTTAACGTGCACTGACATCGCACAGCACACGGGCGCCTTAGCGTTTTTCCTCCATAAAAACGCAGCCGCCGCGGTCGGGTTCGAACCCGGGAACTCCGGATCAGTAGTCGAGCGCCCTAACCAGTGAGCCACCGCGGCGGGGCATTGTATGGCTATGTTTACGGTTTCATGTCACCACGAGCTTGTCATCACGATAACGTCCGAACGAACTGAGTTATAACAAATAGAATGGTTGCATTAGATAGAGCATCAAAAATCTCGCAGGAGAAATCATGAGGTGCGTGTGGGGTAATTAGTTAATTAATTATAACAAAAATATCCAAAAAGTGGGTGGGGCCGGAGCAAAAGTGGCGCCAAATTTGAAAACACCGGAAGTGTGGACGGAGCGAAGCGTAGCGCCAAATTTAAAAAAAAAAACGAAGCATGGCGCCGAGTCTGGAAACTCAAAATGGGTAATGGTGGAACTTGATTAATTTAGGCAAAGAGTGGCAAATAGGGGCGAGGAGGCGTCAATGGCGACGCCTTCCAGAGAACGTTTCCGCTGCGTTTCGAGGGCGTTCTTATCGAGCCCCGAACGCCAGGCCCCGGACAAAATTTCCCACACTTCAAGCCCAGCCCGAAGGAAAACCAACTTCGCGCCAAAGCCAGGCGCTACTCAAACCCACCCGCGAGATGCTTCTTATTTACGTGGCGCAAACTACGTCGTTCCCTAGTTCTACCGCAAGGAACGCATCTTCGCGTGAGCTGCTGAAAGCCATCGTCGTCAAAAGAGACGAGATTTTCCACCGCCATACCGCGCGTCCCCCGCAGCTATAACCGCACAGCCTTCAAAAATATATCGCCTCGCCTTCGCCACAGCAATTTATTCGCGCAGGAAGCCACGGGCGGCGGGACGAATAGAATCGACGCCTTTTCGGAGCGAGGGGATGCAAATTAGGCGTCGTCAAGACTGGCGGAGGGGGTTGGAACGAGCATACAACGGGCGGACGGAAGGCGACAAAGTGCGCGGGAAGAAGTGCCAGCGAGAAGAGAGACAAGCAAACGAGCCTAACACAAGCGCAAGAAAAGGTGCACCCCGAGAGTATTCCTCAAAGCTAGAAAAAGGCTGCACAAGTAAAGAGCACGCAGAGCTGCGCACGAACTGCCACTTGGTAGGAAAAATTTCGACGGTGTCTGAAAGAAAAGCGATGATTATAATGTATACGAATCTCTTTGCCTCCCCCCCCCCCCCCCCCCACTAACTGAAACGCAACACAGGATCCTGGGAAGCAAAAAAAAAAATGATAAGCGAATTTCCTCTTTCAATTTTTTTTTCCCTGCAGAAAGATAGACGTCACGCTGAAAGTAACAAGGAATGCCTATGGGAAGAATCGTGCCGTTCCGCGGAAAGAGGGAACGGAACTTAAAACCACGAGTCATATATATAAGCTGTTAAGCTGCCAGACGCGCTTGGTTTTAAATAGGGAGAGCGTGCGCGCCACGCCGGAACGCGTTGCGAGCGAGACAGCGCGAGAAGACGCAGGCTCTGCGAGTGGGAGTGCAAAAACAGGAGAAGGGCGAGGAGGATATGAGACGGGGGGGGGGGGGGGGGAGGAGCTGATGGAATGCAGATCTGGCAGCACGGCTGAGGCGATTACTGCTTTCTGAGGAGTTCGCGAAAACGCACACAAACGCAGGAAGAAATAGAAATAAACGGAAGTAAAGATAAAGAAGACAAGAAAGAATCGGGTATGAAAAGAAGATTGATCCCCACGTTTGCATGGCGGCGGTGGGAACGAACCGTACAACATGAGGAATAAGGAGAATAAACTCCTTTTCGGTCTCCCACACCTGTAGCAAATTTTTTTTTCATATTTCTTCAAACATGCACGAGGGCGAAATACGATGTTTCGGCAGAGTCATAATGATGTACAGGGCAGCACAGCCGTTGTGTTTCCATGACTCGCAGCGAGCAAGGAGAATTCGCAAAGTAAGACGTTTAAGGGTTGTGTGAAGGGACAAAAAAAAGAAGCAAGATTAAGAAGCAACCAGGTAAAAATAGCGCCGAAAACAATGTTGAGAAGCTTGTTTGATTGTAAGCGCTCGGAAATGCCACTGCAAAATGAGACTCCTCGTTAATGAGAGAGAAAGAAAGGACAGAGAAAAGAAGGATAAATAAAGCTTTCAAAAATGAACACACAAGCAAACAACGCTCAAATAAACAAGCAAGGAGGCAAAGTCAGAAACAAACTCGCGAAAAAGTAAATCTTCCCACGGAGGATTCCTGTGAGACGGAAATTAACTTCAAAATATGCGGCAAACAAACCAATACGGAGACATCAAGGCAGTTTGGCATAAAAAGAAAACATCTGCGAATTTGTGATTAGAAACGTGTTACAATTTTTGTGCCCACTACCCCCCCCCCCCCCCCCCCCTTCACGCAATGGCGGATTGCGTACGACTCCAGGACCACTATAGATACAAGAAGGTACAACATGACTACAGCGTTCGTGTGCGCAAGGATATTTACATGCACAGTCGTGATCCGCATGAGAAGGAACAAAGTTTCAGCGTTCATTGATTGATTACTCCAGAATCATGTGCCATGAGGCATAGTTTTTGTTTCTCAATTTTGGAAGTTAGTTTTCCTCTGGGCATATAATATCCAAAAGACGCTCGCAAGTTCAGTGGAGAAAAAGCGAGAAAATTCGCAAACTTGCACGAAATGTTTGTTCCCTGTCAAACCGCTCACGAACTGCAGTCTATTCTGTGAAACCTCAGCGAGAACGAACGCATCTGAAGCGAGATGTTAAAGAAAATATAAACAAATAAATTAGGAACAGTCGCCGTGGCTTTCCTAATTTAATAATAATAACTAGTTTTTGGGGAAAGTAAATGGCGCAGTGTCTGTCTCATACATCGTTGGACACCTGAACCGCGCCGTAAGGGAAGGAATAAAGGAGGGAGTGAAAGAATAAAAGAAGAGAGGTGCCGTAGTGGAGGGCTGCGGAATAATTTCGACCACCTGGGGATCTTTAACGTGCACTGACATCGCACAGCACACGGGCGCCTTAGCGTTTTTATGGAGGCAAAACGCTGCCGAGTCCTGCCGCATACAAATGCCCGAGTAAGGAGAGAGAGAGAGAGAGAAACAACTTTATTGATTCGAGCTCGACGTCTGCTTAGACGCCGTCGATGGGAGTGGTTCCCTCTTCACGGGACCCATAATTTTATGCTTCCCAAGCCGCCTGGCCCCTGGAGATCAGGACGAGCTGGTCTTCCACGGCGGGGCTGGTTAGCAAGGTCTCCCATTGCTCGGTAAGGGAGGATGAGGAATGGGGTGGGGTAGTGGGGCAGGTAAGAGGTGGGGGAGTAAGGACAGCTCGTATTTCGAACGTGTGTGCACGTGTAACGGTGTCACGACAGACACACTGCGTCCTATCTTTCTTCTCTGGTTATTTTTAACATCCCGAGAGCAGCTGGAACAAAGCACTGGCTATTTCCAGGCAAGAACCCGACTGCCTCCTTGAAGTAGCCGGGTCCGTGAATTGAAATATCTCAGCGCCACTTCGAGACATCGCATTTGCGACTGCTCCGAGAGAGAGAGAGAAGGACAATTTAGCAAGAAGCGAGAATGAAACGAAAGCCATTCCTAAGTATTTCTTTTACTCTGAAACTGCCAATCATCTCGCTCTATAGCACTAAATGAACGCGATTCGTTTCGATTATACGCAACGGGTACGATACTAGACAGTTTTAGCTGTGCGTACGCAACGGCTTAGCGTACGCAAGGAGTTTGCGGGGACGGTAGTGCGCATGCGCACAACGCAAGCGCAAGCCCTGCGTCTTGCGTGCGTACGCTAGCCAGCGGACTTTGCGTTGCGGAGCTTGCGTGGCTTGCGTACGCTAACTTTGACAAGATGGCGGCGCCCTGGTCGCCCGCTTCGGAATAAATGCATGTCGCCGCTGGAATCTCCGACGCAATAGCTCGCTCAAATGGTAGCGGTTCGCTTTTATTTCGCCTGCTCTTGCCCACACGTATCGGTATAAGCGATAACTAGCCCTTGTTCTTCAGATAATATGGCGATCTACAAGCTCCTAGGCCTAACTATATTCAGTGTGTTTTCCTCGTAGCAACGACACCTGGCGGAGCAGTTTTCTAGCGTTTAGCCAGTTCTTACATTTTCTTCGGTTTGCATAGTTTTTCTTCTTGGATGAAAAAAGGCTCCCAATGCGCTTACACTAGTTACCAGTAATCACGGATGAAATTTTCTTCAAGCGAGCGTTGATGTGCTTTGATGTCTTGTCACTAGATGGCGCTACGTGCGCCTGAGGGACGCTACGGCACGGCCAGCTAAAACTATACTTCGGAGCGGACAGCGTAACGCACGCAGCGCCGTAGCGCTTTGCGTACGCAAGCACTTGCGTACGCACAGCTAAAACTGTCTACTATGTATAGCACAGCGTATGTACAGTATACAGTACCCCTGCGTCAGACAGCCAATCCGCACCACACACACGTGCACAAAAGCAGAACATTTTAATAATAGTAATAATAATAATAATAAATCGGTTTTTGGGGAAAGGAAATGGCGCAGTATCTGTCTCATATATCGTTGGACACCTGAACCGCGCCGTAAGGGAATGGATAAAGGAGGGAGTGATAAAGAAGAAAGGAAGAGCATCAGAGCATGGGCAGAACATAAATCGCTCGGAATAAGCGAGGCGAATGGCAGACAAACGCAGAGACCAGCGCGAGATTGCCACCGCGCGAAACACAGCGAAGGAAATACAAGAAAACGGAGGAGGAAAAACGCTCTCGAAAGCGAGGGTAATAATATTCCGACAAGCTGAGGAGGAAAGGGGGGGGGGGAGGTGTTGGGCTCGAATAAGATCGCAAAGGAAATTCGCCCAGAACACGACATCGGCAAATCTAAACTGGTATACAGAACAGCCGTCGTCGAAGTATCCGCAAGCAGCTCAGTTACGACAGACAAGCATACATATACGCACACCCAAAAAGGTCAGCGCAGACGGTGAGAGGGAAGTAGCCGCACTGAAGAGGAGGAGGCAGGCCAGCGGGGGAGATTATATATGGCGCGCGGAACAAAGCAGACGCGAGCGGCGGCGGCGTCTTCGGCTTATTGGGAATGCAATAGGGCCGGCATAAAGCGGCTGACGCGAGAGAGACAAATAGCCGACACGGCCCAGCGGAGGCGGAGGAGGAACGGGGAATGGGCGGCCAGCTGAAATTCGACGGCCGCGCTCGAGAAACATCCAAGCTTTACGTATATTTATGCACGTCTTTGTTACTAAATCACTGTCGTGTAGCGATGGAAATTATACGAAGACATAGTTTTGGTGTACGACGGCGTGCCATAAGATTTTCTGGTTTACCATGGTTCGTCGGCGCGCATGCACGCACGCACGCAAAGAAGGAAGGAGCCCAGATGTTATCGCTTAAATACGATGTGTCACCGTGCTGGTGGCCGCCTGTGAGCGAGAGATGCCGTTATTCCCCTAAGGAGGACTCAGAGAAGAAAAAAAAGAGTATCAAGGAACGTGGAATGCGGGTGGCTCCGTGAGTAAGTGAGATCTAAAACGATGTGCTGAGGAGATTCGTCAGGATACACGATGGAAGCAATGACCACCGCTTTCCTCAAGACTGGGGATAAATGGCCAGTATGGCCGCACACTGAATGCAATTTCGACTCGTGATAGACTTAAGCAACAGCGAATTTATACTCAACTAAATAAAAAAAATATTCCATCTGAGCAACATTTTCATTCACCGAGACGTAAACGCTTCTCATGTTACGACATACTACGACGACGATGTCGAAGTTTACACCAGAAGGAGCCCCTATACAAAGCGGACCTCTTTGATACTGCCATTCGCGAAACTGCCCGTAAAACCCCTGCACCAGAATATGGCGCACTGATTGAATCGAAATTTGGTGGTTCGCAGAGTTTTACGCCATCTATGGTGTTCAGACTAACTGCTCAACGCTATATGAAGCACGAAGGCAGCGGAGAAATACTGCACAGTGCCACCGTTACATGGATGGCTGTCCACAATATAGAACGCTCCATCGCCCCTTAATTAAGCTCATTAATTAGGTGCCCACGGGACCTCGCTTCGATACGGACTTTCGCAAGGGGTGCCATCAAGCCGCATTGATATACAGCTATCGCTGTGAAACAACTAAAGACGGTATTCGGGACAAACAAAATGGAGGGTGAAAGGCGATTTACCATTACTTGTGATGCGGTAAGCTGAACACGATCGGCTGAGACAAATCACGCGCGTATCATCCTGTAGTGGAGTACACACCGGGTGTCTCCATCGAAACGAACCCGACCGCGGCGGCCATATTTCGATGGAGGCTGAACGCCAGACAACCGCGGGCTGTGCGATGTCGGGGCAAACTAAGTTTTCCCAAGTGGTCGAAGTTATTCCCCAGCCCTCAACTACGGTGCATCATAATATCTCAGCTTCTTTCACTCTTTCCTTCATCCCTTCCCTCACAGCGCGGCTGAGGTGTCCACCGATAGCCAAACAGTTACTGCGAGTTTCCTTAAAACCAGTTGTCTCTTTTATACAGGGTGTGGCATCGATACCGAAAACCCGCAGTAAGTATCAACACCCGCCCAGCTAAATAGCCCTCTAATATTCACTTCCAAGTGCCAGAAGACAGGCAACATTAGATGCTTGCGAATTTCCCAGCCTGGCCCGGCGTCTCCTCAGCCTTGGCGGAAGGAGCCAATAAAAGAAGTCTGTTTGTAGATCAGAAAAGGGAGAGAGAGTAACGACGAAGATGGATTGGACAGCACAGAGCAATGGACATGGGGCCAGCAAGCAAGACAGGCTACGAAGTCCATACGCAACGAGAAAAAAAAACAAAGACGATAAAGAACGAGAGAAACTACACCGGAAGGAAAGAAAGGCTACAAGTTCGAAAAATGCCAAAACGGAAACTTCACCACAAGCGTATAAACGCGTATGATTCCGAAGTCGAACGTAAAAACAGCAAAAAAGAAAGAAACGCGAGGAGCTTCGACGAAGTGCATTTACCAAGACCCTGCCGTCGAAAAGTCCCTGCAAAGGAATTCACGGACGCCGGTCGGAAAGACGTCAAGCCTCAACGGTTGTGAACAGACTTCGAAGATGGCAACGAAAAAGCAGCAAAAAAAGAGAAAAGATGAAAGAGGGGGCAGTACCATCGCATTCTGCATGTCAGCCAAACAGACACATTTGCAGTCGGGAGGGAAAGAAAGCATAAACGAAGGAGAGAGAAGAAAACGTACCAAAACGAGCGAGGGACTGACGAAAACGCCATCTGGAGGACGGGACAAAAAGGCAGAGGGAAGCTCCTTCGTCAGGGAGGCAGCGCAGGCCTAGCGGGAGGAAAAGTCCAGTAAAGCTTCTCTCAAAATGAGACGAGAAGAATAGAAAAATAACACCAAAACGGAACGGCTAAAAACAAGACGAGAACAATGAAAAAGAAGTTAAAAAAATCACAGTTAACACAAGCAAACAAGGCCCCTGAAAAAAAAAAATCGGGAGAGAGAAGATGGGGATGAAAAAAAGCAGGCGCGAACTAGGGAACAAAAAAGGCAAAAAAAAAAGGGAAGGCGCGCGCGTGCACGCGAGCTGGGAACGCCGGCAGCCGCCGCCGCTGCCTGCACGGAGCACAGCACCATTTGTCATCGATGCGGGTGGCGAGGCAGGCGAATCAGGTTGTTTTCCCGGCGGATTTATATGCGCCCGCCGTCGCTCAGTGCTGGGCGGCAGCAGCAGCCGTCCATGCTTCGGCGCTGCCAAAAGGCTCCGGGTTCCTTTTCCCTCGCTTCCATCTTTCCCTCCTTTCTTCCCCAGATTTGCCCTCCTCTCCCTCGCTTCTCAAACGTCGACTTACTGCGAAAAACAGGCTCAGGCGAAGTGGGAGCGAAAAAAAAACAGAAAGTCGCAACAACAGAATGCCTACACATTCTTCTTTATTATTTTGTTTTATGTGTCCACTCTCAGACTACGTTCTTTTCCAGCGCTGGGTGAATTAAAAGCAAAGCTGAGCGTTTTCAGCACTCAGCCGTGTTTGATTAACTCCGCCCCCCCCCCCCCCCCTCCTTCTCCCATCCGTTTAACGTACGCGCGTCCTGGCTCCGAGCCTACGATAAGCGGGAGGTGCGGCGGGCTGACCCGCTCGCGGATGTTTTAAGATAGCCAGAAAAAAACACGGAGTCATGCTTCGCACTGATTTCAAGTATGAACGCGCGGTCCGTGTAAGGGTAATAGAATAGCGACGACACTTACCATGGTCTGCGCGCCCCAAACATGGCTTCTATATATATATGCTTCACAAAAGTCTTCCCGGATCCAGAAATTTCTAATGCAGAAAAAGGGGCCCACGAAAGGAAACAGAGATTTATTAAACGACGTTTCGGCTGGGGCCGGCATTCGTCAGGTTATATATATATATATATATATATATATATATATATATATATATATATATATATATATATATATATATATATATATATATATATATATATATATATATACGAGAACCGACCGCGTAATTTTCCGTAAGAACAGCCAATGCTTTTGCGCAAAACCGCCCAAGCCCTCTCCGAATCCCTCCCTGTTCTACCTCACAACCAGAGGTTTGTTTTCTCACGAGAGATTTGCAGTGCTATATATGCCGTATGTAGCGGTATCAGCATCGTTATTTTCATTTAGCGTTTCAGCGAGCACACCTGACGGGTAGAACTCGGACCACGCTTCTGATTGGCCACAGTAGCAAATGCCATTGGGGAAGGCAGGGAGGAGTGTAGAAAGGGTTAACGGCCGGACACCAGGCTCCACTGACGGCGGCTGAAACTTGGAGAAAGCCTCGCGTGCTCCGCCATTTAAGGCGATCTTGCCGAAGCAGCGGCATTCACAGCTCCGGGAAGTAAGGGACCGCGACATCGACCGAACGCCGCGACTACAACATTGCTGCGTGTGCTAGTGAGCCTTCTCGGAAGCCATACGAGAGGAGAAGCCGTCTGAAGGAACGCGATCACATTTGGTTTGGTTTATTGATGTTTAACGTCCCAAAGCGACTCAGGCTATGAGGGACGCCGTAGTGAAGGGTTCCGGAAATTTCGACCACCTGGGGTTCTTTAACGTGCACTGACATCGCACAGTACACGAGCCTCTAGAATTTCGCCTCCATCGAAATGCGATCGTCGCGGCCGGGATCGAACCCGCGTTTTTAGGGTCAGGACCCGAGCACCATAACCACTGAGCCGCTGCGGCGGCTATGTCACGTTCCGCGAAGCGGCACTCCGTGGACTTAAAAGGGATGAAAGCGGCTCGGGTTGAAAACTGTTGCCATTGAGGGCCACAAAAACGAACAAGGTCGCATGTCGTTCACTGTAGGCTGCCTCTGTCCGTCGTTTCGAGCGCTCGAGGACAAACGTGCGCTTAGAGCGCCCGTTTCACGACGCGAGCACGGCGTCCGATTAGGTGTCTCTGTGCACAAGATAAGAGCAGGTGCAGAGCAGGGGAAGACTGGCCTTTGCACAAGTGGGCACCTGTGCAGAGGAAGGCACACGGGAAAGCCAAAATGCAATCGTACAAGCCAGTTGACGCCTTAAAACCTCACGCAACTCAGACGTCAGCGCAGCGCGGCGTGGAAATATAACTACGTGAACGAAATGAAATCAACGGACTTCGAGATGAACAGAAATAGGAAATGAAAAAAATTGAGAGGGCGATCATGAAACCTGATCCTAGAAGGCTGCGGCAGAAGTTGAATCTACTCTCGGCGATTACATTGATGCTATCACCGAGTGAGAGGAGTGGGGGTGGGGAGGTGGTTCGAGATTGACGGTGGGTGGGCGACCTTCTAGGCATCCAGGGGGTAGGGTGGGAGGAGGTGCTTCCGGAGCGCAGCTGGCTTTCCCAATCCGTCTCTTAATTTGAATTTCGGCGTCGCGTTTAACGCGGCAGCGTTACGACTGCCCTTCTGCGGAAAATCCGGCGTCGTCATCGGCGTTGTGAATGAAAAACCCCCGGAGAAGCAAGCAACCCAGGTGGGCCATCTAGGTCACGTGACCTTGTGGGAGCATCACAGCCTGCCGACCGGATTGTGAGCAAACTGACCACCCTGGCACGGGGCAATTAAATGAATGAGTGGTCGCGAGAGGCTGCTCGGAGAGAGCAACCTGGGTCGCGCAATCCCACACCAGTGGCAGCACCTTCCATCGCAGGGCAGTGGCGCATCGCTTAACCGCTGCACCACTGCGCCAGGAGTGGTATGAGGACTGCCAGGGATCTATGAATTTAAAGGAGAGAATGGCCAATTCTGCATATATGGGCATTAACCCATTAACCCTATCGCGTCATACCCGTAAGGCGGAGCTAAGGTGTCCGCTCCAATTTCTTAGTTCTGTGCAGCGTGGACTTCTAGTGGGTTGAGGCAAAGTGGGGGGCGGCGGTCTCACACAAACAACGCCGTCATTTTTGTCAAGTGCAAAAGGTAAAGTTTATAGAGAGAGAAGCACAAACTTGTTAGTAGCATCCAAACCGCTTTGATCTACCAGTAGGGAGATAGATAGCAAGGCGTGTGGCCAGACCTTGGCATCACCGTGAGCAACGTGCGTAGCCTGACTCGATCGCCAGGCTGACGCTTTGCTCACGTCGTTCGTGCTTAGAAAAGAACACCGTCAAAAGAGCACACGGACGAGGAAGACCTGGCAGCCGAGGGAGAAGACAACTCCTGAAGACCGAAACGACGACGATAAACGCGAACACCCAGGCGAGAATAAAAAGCTCCACAAAAAGAAAAATAGAAAAAGAAAGATCAACTCCAAACACGGCCAGAATGGAAAACGCATAAAGAGAATGACCGCAACACAAGCACGGCGCCAGGCATAGACGCAGCGTGCGGAGGCACTGCACGGAGGAACCGCAGCGAACAGAGCTTCCCGAAAAGGGAAGCAGCTTCCAGGGACGGCTCCCGGGCGCCATAACCGGAAGGAAAAATCAATCGCAAATGACGCTCCTTCAACCGTCCGAGCACAAGCCCCGGTTCTGAGCGCTATCCCTCACGACTCTCCCCTTCCGCCCAATCTCCCTATTTTTATTTACCCGCCTCCCTGTTGCAGGGAGCGCAGTGTCGAAGGCAGCAGCAGCAGTAGAACTTCGAATCGTTTCCCTCTTCTTTTCCTTGAACCGTGTCTCGCAGCATAACTGTGCGCTGAAAGCCGTTATTGCTAGCTATTTCCTTTCATTCCTTTTTTTCCCAGTTGCCATGAGCTCGCCTTTCTCCCCTTTGTTTTTTCGTTTTTTCTCAGAGAGAGAGAGAGAGAGAGAGAGAGAGAGAGGGGGGGGGGGGGAGACCAGCCTAGGCCGACGCCTGCGTCTTTTCTCTCGGGAGCCCAAGAAGCGGCGCAGAGTAGTCGATTTTCAGGGTGAGCAGGCTCTCGCTCCCGCCACCGCCTGCCGTCTTCCCGAAAGGGATGTGTTTTAGCATACACCCTCTATCGGCGTTCGACAACAGCTCCTTCGCTGCCTCTATGCCTGTTTTTACTTTTCAGATTTGTACTGCGTATGCTCGTAGTGTGCCGCCCAGTCGGGGGAGATTTCGAGGCGCGCGAGCGTGAAGATTAAAAGGCAGTGGGTTGCTCACGTTGCAGGCAAAGCGTTGAACAGTGAATGATGATGCTGATATTCAAGTTTAATAGCGCAAGGGCAACTAACCCTACTTAAACTTTCCATATGACGAGTCCCATAAATTACAAACCTTTCCCATATGGATCATATGCAGTCTATATGGATAATACGGAGACGATATAAACAGCACGTATGAAAACATACACACGCTCTGTGACGTCATTTACGCTATATGGAAATGATATAAAAATTGTAAGGAAAGTTTATGGACACCATACGGAAGCAATATAAACAACATATAAATTTTCAGGTACATTATCATACGATATAGACTCCACTATCCCATAGTACTATACGAGCAGCTCGATGGTACACTTCAATCGGGAAGGCCAAAGAGCGCCAGCAAGGCGGCGAAATAATCAGGTGACGTCAGGGGATGCAGGATGAAAATTGAACTAAAGTCACTCAAAAACCAAGTCACTTATGGCCAATATTAAGAAAAATGACTCGGATTCCTGCTACACCAAGCATTTGGTGACGACGCTGATAAGAGTAAAGGCGATAAATAAAGATCGATGTAAAGGGGTCCAGAAAGAAAGGTGATATCCTTTGGCTAGTAGCCTCATTTCACACCGGGTATAATTCAGTGAAGGGGATAACTCTAAACTGCGGACCGTTACGGTAGAATATGATTGAAAAGGGTCAAGAAAAATAAATGGCCGAAGATTAAAAACACGACAAAAAAAAAAGAGAACACTGCGACAAGAACTTTGGCCGGAGAAAAGACAACGAGAGACGATGAAGTCGGCTAGCACAACTGAAGGACGACAGGAAGATACCTAGACAATCTTTACTTTTTACTTGCAGGGCAGCCGTGCATAGGTGGCCTAAGCGACAAAGGGCGCAATAGAGCAGTGCACGCCCGCGCTGTTACACCTCCTCGCAAGTGTTTACTACTAAGCTTGCACAAGAATCCTCGCGCATTATTTACATTTGGCAAGTATGACCCTTTTCACGCCAACCACTTAAAAGTGAACCGAAACAACGAATAAAAAAAAGACAAGTTTTGACGCCGTTAAACCGAGTATGACGTGCGAAAGCACTTGATTTCGAAATAGCTCGACTATTGCTCAAATATTACCTTAACTTACTCTTCGAACCCACTTGACTCTTGCCTATATACACTGTATTACGCTGTCCCACAAGCCACTTTCTTTTAAAGTTTTGTTCCACATGGCCATCCCCTAGCCCCGCCGTATCCAAGTCATTTCATCTGAAAGGTCAAGGGTCAAACATCGAAGCTTCAGAGGCCCCTCGGCTTTTTAAAGATTGCTAGTGAAGCAGCGCTTTCGTATTGAAATTCCATCTCGACTTCCCAACAGGAAACCCTGCATCTACACACATTCCGACTCGTGACGTCAGACGCTCGTCCACCCGGCAGCGCGTTGCATTTTAGGACCTCGGCAAATTACCGGGCCATGTTGACCCCCTCTGCGCGGCAGCGCCTACCCCCCCCTCCTACGACACGCCTAACAGCAGCGTCCGAGAAGCAGCAATCTGCGCCGTGGCTAAACACGGGCGCAGCGCGCCTGTCCCCGACGACATCCCGGCATGGTGGCGAAGCAGTGCGCACAAAACACGCAGTGCTTCGTGGGCCGTCCGCAGTGGAGGCGCTTAGCGCCGTCCCCTAAGGGGGCAGCGCCGGCAATAAAGATGTCACGTCCCTTGTTTGCGCAGCGCCGACACTACGGTGGGCGAGGCTCAGAGCCCGGGATAGGAAGCCGGCGGCGATGAACAGCGGCGACCTCCTGGTTACGAGACGCTCGCCTACGAGGAGAGGCCGTCGCGGGATGTGAGGGAAAAAAAAGGGAAAACGCTAAAAGCAGATGTGACCGCTCCAGACAGGCGCCTGCGGGAATAGCCACACATAAGAAGCGTTTTAGCGAAGCCGTATAGAGCAAAGTGCGAAGGTCACGTGTTGACTGACAAACAAAGAGGGGCGGTTGCTACTCAGTCGGTCTACCTCGCGGAGGCGCGTCAGTAGGCACTTGACAGCATAGAGCCGACGACACATGTCAGCGTGACAAACAAAAAATGGTTGACGGCTTAGCATTGCTCATCACGAAAGATTGCGCGAAAGTAGGGTGAACCACACAAATTTTCGGGATGTTTTTGGGGACCAAACTCAACCTGATGAGGATGTTCCAGGTCGGTTCCAGGCGTGGGTCAAGTCACCCAAATTTTTCGGGTGGGCCGAACGCACTCTGGGGGTTTCAAATGGTCGGTTCTGAAACCGCTGGGTCAACTCAATTTTCAAATTTTCCGGGGTGGGCCACCCAAACTTCGAAGTTGGGCTATACCCATTTTTGGAGGTGGGACAATTCCATTTTGAGACTAGGTCAAGCCTGTCTTCCACGCGAGCACACACATCATCACCGGCAGTCAAAATCGGCTAAGGTCATTCCAAGGACAAATTTCGGGTGTCCGGCAAATGAAACGCACACATAACACTGGGTATAACGTCAGTATAACCACTAACACTACGGGTTATGTTTTTTGCACTTCCACGCACACTATACAGAAGGCGACTCACACACTATACACTAGACACCTCACTAGATGACATGTCAAGACGTGACAAGTAGGAACCCGTTCGGCTAAAGAGATAAGTTTACAGGCCGCTGGTAAAAGCGGCCATGATGTATGCGATAGAGAACGCATCTCTGAGGGAAATTAATGTCAAGAGGATGGAAGTCATCGAGGTGAGAACACTCAGTGGGGTGCGTGGAGTTACGGGGTAGGACCGAGCACGGACTAACCACAATAAGCGCACGGTAAAGGCCTTAAACGTAGGAGCGAGGCAACGGGAGGGAGTCAGGCTCCGTTGGCTTTGTCATGCGGCGAGGAGCGATGAAGGATACTTCGAAAGCTGCGTGTTAGAGATGGACGTCCGTTATCCATTATCCGGACGTCCACTGAGTGACTAAACAATTTTCGTTTAATGAAAAACTCCTGCGGAGACAGATTAAAGGGCACGACTGCGCCGGCTTTACAGACCTGCGATGGCAGGCAAACACCAAAAAGCCCCAGTCTATCGGTTGGACATTTTTAGGGTAATCGTGCTATCTGGTCACCAACGACAACAAACAACTCGCTGCCAAAGAATTGGTAGTCGAAAAGTGAATCACGCGCCCAGGTTCTCACGTGAAAGGAACAAGTTAACGGTTGCAGTGTCACGCAGATAAGTCAACCGCACCGACCAATTATTTGTTGATAGCTGCTTCGCCTCTCGAACAATGCCAACCAACTTTCAAGCGCCTACTCGCCGAAAACATAACGGTACAGAAACCGAGAAAGGCCAAAGGGTAAAAAGAGCCACATCACTCGTTAACGGCAGCCCGCGCGATTCCGTCGTCACCAATTCCCATCGATCCAGGGAGCGGAAAGGGATCGCGGCGACCAGGAGGCAGCGTTGCTCTTCTATACACACCCGTTTCTCGCACGAGTACAATGCCGCCAACACCGAACGCAGCCGGCGTTCCGAACGTTTCACGGTGAATGGCGAAGAGAGGGGAAGGGTCCTCCTTGAACGTGACCCGGAAACAAGAGGGCATCGGAAGGCCAGCGAGAGATATACAACAGTCCGAAGAACGAGAGGAAGGAAAGAAAATAAAAGGAACTCCGGTCAGGTTTCCTTGGACGGCCAAAAGCGAACAACGAGAAGGGGCTGCAAACCAGAAAAGCCGGGAGAAAGGACTGGGAAGGCGGCAGGGAAAGGGAGCTTGAGGACGTCGTTGTTAACCAATCAAGGCACGGAACCAAACTTCCGTCGCGCCCTCTCTTGGCCAACAACAAAAGCCACACGCAGCGCCACCTCTGCCCCCTGCGGTACAGCGGAGAGCAGGGGCTCGGTCACATTGTGCTTGCAAGACACACGTCCACAAGTCCTTGTTGCCCGTTTCGTATCTGTATAGTTTCGTTTTCCGGAACTGCTTAGTTCATTTCCCTCATTAGACGCAAACCCAAGGTCCTATCGAAGAGAAAAGAAAACGCGGGAATGAAAGTGGCAAAAACGGCGGGGGCGTTTTTACGGTGCCTCTCTCGGGCAGAAGAAGGCTGTGCCGCCGGACCTCGCGGGGGCAGGTTGGTTTACGAGCGCGCATCATTGCTGGCGGGAGAACTTTCGAACCGCTCGCGTTGCTGGTTTTTTTCTGGACCGCCTCTCTGTCTTTTCGTACAAGCGGAGATCGAACGTGAGGCGAATCGCGAAGATTCGGTCCCCGCGGGGCGGCTGTGGCGGTGACAGGGGATGAAGAAGCCGTTTCTTCTGTTAGGGTCAGCTAGCTCTAACTTGACGGGCGACCCTTTTGAAATACAGTTGTCTCAAACTTCGCTGCCGTGGGAGGCGTGTACGCCTTGGACCAGGGAGCTTCAAATGCTCCAGAATTGTCACCCTGGTCGGTCGGTATGGTCACACGGGGACAGTTGTAGGAGCAACAGCACAAAATGGTAAGGACCACATCTGAAACGAGATTTGGTGTCAGAGTGCGACATTACTGTCCTTCTTGAGTGTCATCGCTGCAACTTGTAAGGGCATAAGCGAGGGCATAACGACGCGCCCCGTTTGATTTCCCGGCGAGTTTCACAGGGACAGGCAAGGCTGATGCTGAGTGCAGGAGGTCAGAAGACAACAACGGGAAGCGAGAGTGACCGTCTCCTCTCCGTATTTTGTTTTACGTTACATTGATTCCGGTCTGGTTCACGTCAAGTTCTGACAGCACGTCAACCACCACCAACCACCACGTCACCGCGGCGCAAAAAAGAAATACTAAGTATAACCATGCGTCCATAGGAATTATTTGATGCGTGTGGAGAACAGCTGACACTACGAAATATTTCACGAACAAAAACAATAACAAAAAAAGGGCTGTAAGGAGAGGACGACATTGTACTGAATGCAATAATTACGGCTGCCCGAACTTCAAACTGGTTTCGAATAATTTCTTTCTTGAATGCCAGTCACCTTCCTTTCGAACACTTGCCCTCGCGCCTCAGAGGCTCTAAACAATAACTACCGGCTGCTGAAACCACTAGAGCCATCATAGCGAGCCCCCGAGCCCACAGATACGAATAAAAAGCTCCTACAAATTGCAGACAGGGCGCATATAGAAATACAAAAAAAGAAACTCGCAGAGAACCCTCATTACAGTACTAGGTGGCAACACGATACCGTTACCAGCTTTTGATGAAATTCTAAAGCTGCTGATCAGAAGGTGAGGTCACTTCCGGTCTCGTCACGTGCCTTCCGTCCAGTCAGTGTGAATTATCCGGCCTGGTGAGGGATTTCCCTTCTGTCAATAGGTGAATTTTATGAAAGACGACATATTTTTTTTTTTTTTGCAGATGAGGCTTCGAATCCTATGGCATATAAAACTTGTACTTGTTAAAGGAGAATTGCGCCGAAGCTGTGGTACCAACGCATGCATGGAAGCCTAACATAAAGAAAAAACTATTGCGCTTCCAATAAAAGCATTATCAAGAGGAAACGCGCTGTTGGCTAACAATAACAAGGGACCAACAACACCAACCAACAAACTTAATAGACGAATACACCGAGAGCAAGCGGTATGGGCACAGGAAGCACGGTATCGGAGGCATCGAGCGGTGTAGAAAAAAAAAACAACCGGGCCACCATGCGGCGAAGCTTCGAGCGCGGAGGAACCCAAGATAACGGCGTCTCCAATGAGGCCCAGCCGCGTTCTGTACTAACAACCTCCTTAATCGCCAGCACCGTCGTCTTCGTCGCCACCTTGCTTCTTACTAAATTCCTCGACCCCTGCGCTCTCCTCTCAACTCCCTTAGCAACCGCTGCTCGCCTCCAGGAAGCGAGCAGGCCGCAAGGAGCGATAGCGCCATTGTCGGGGGCCACCGTTCCCGCCACCCTCGACTCCCGTTTCTTCTATATCTGTCTCCGTTAGGCGCGGCAGTTATCAAAAGAGCCGAAAACAAAGTGCGCGGAAGCGGACACAATGGCGGGCGACCCCGCAGTCCACAGATTATCACAAAGGACCGCTCGCCTCCAACTGAACGTCGGGGCGCGCAGCGTATTCCAGTAGGGGGCGTGCAAGCCACGGTTTGCAAAGGAGGAAAGAAGGAACTATGAAAGAGAAGGTTAAGAGGAGAGGAGAAGGACCTGTGAGGAGGTAGCGTAGCGACACCAGCTCGCCTTCTTTCAGCGTAGCGCGACTTTACGCAAACAACGTCCGAGCGGGCGCACTCGCACGCACACACAGCGCTGCGGTGTCGGTCTCTTTTCTCTCACCCTCACCATCTCTCTCTCTCTTGCATGTCTAACGTCGGCGCACCAGTCTCACGCCCTGCACCGCCACCTAATTATGCCCCGGCACAGCCGCGGGCGCCTAATACTCCCTGCACCGCAACACTTGCGTGCACCGCGGTGAAGACTGCCGCCGCGGAGCCGGGATGCGATCCCGGAGGCAAAAGGGTGGGTAAAGTTGCGCAGAGAAGCCTCCCTGCCACAAATCAAGAGTTCTCGCAATTACCGTATTTAGTCGCGCAAAGGACTGAGCTTTTTCTCAATCAAGTTTAGGAAAATCTTAGAAATGCGGTGTCCGGAGGGGAGGGGGGGGGGGTCGTTCATTACGCGGGACAATTAGCAAGAGTTTACATTTCCACGAACGAAATAACGGTTTGGTGCATTCTGCGGGTAACAGCGGTTGCTGACAAGGCGGCAAGGAATCACAATTAGGTTTAGCCTCCTCCTCCTAAAGGTAGTGCTCCTGAGGTTAATTCTTTGCAGATTAAACGTTTTGCCACCCCCACTAGTCCCCCAAATGAGCAACAACTAGAGACTAACGTCAGAGACTAACCGTTCGACGAGAGGACAAACCGCTGCAATTAGTCCCATTGTACCCAATTCTGGCTTATAGTGCGGTTTGACACATCTCGCATTTCACCGAGTGTGAGGAGGAGAGCGACCTGCGATAACAAATAGTCATCACGCACACACGCCCCCCCCCCCCCCCCCCCCTCTCCTCCCCGACCCCCCAGCGTGCGTTGGACGAAGGCCTGCACCGTGTTCAGCCTCATTCTGAGTAGTACATCTTCGGCGGCTGCTGCACAGAACTGGCGACGAGGCAGTGAATACAGCGAACGGTGCGACAGGCTGGCGCGCTGTTCCACAACGCCAGCGAGCTGGGTAACAAACAAGGGAGTCTGCGAGAGAACGCGCTTCCGCTAAGTTTCTCAGTTTCCACCGCAAGTTGCGTGCTGTGCTGCGGGCGGTACAAACTGAGGCGCCCAAAATGAGTCCTGAAAGTAGGGGAAAAAATAAAATATCGTCTCTGTACACCGTGTATCGCTTTGCCAAAAAGAAAAAAAAACATGCTTCTAGCTAGACTCACAGTCCTCACACGAATATGCATCTACGTGGCGATGTATATCACGCTTTCACAGAGGAGCTCGAAAGCGTTGAGAAACGAGTGAAAGTTCTACTTTCTGGTATTTTGCGATACAAATCGCGACTGAGGTGTCCACTGAGCTAGGGAGCCTGTTACGGCACCTTTCCTTTCGTGACTCTCTGAGAGACTTCACGTCCGCCTTCGGATTTTGCGGGCTAGGAGGCTAACAGTGCTTTCGCACCTGTAACAGCCATTGCGTGTTATGTCCTTCGGTCCCCGTTGTCTTCACCCCTTTGGTAACGTCGGAACGGTACCTGAAGTGCACAGGTGCCAGGAAGGGGTTATCAAACCCCCGATGGACCCCAATCTGCACGGGCTCCGTCAATGCTCCACTCATCGCCCTTTCCATCTCGTTTTCTCTAGATCCACTGTGCGCCTGGCTAAACTCCCGGCCATTTCTCTTCCCTGCTTCGATTCGGAAATGCGTGCTGCGGCTCGTGCGCCAAATTTTCAAGACCACTACGCGCATTTCTGCAGCAGCTGCAATCGGTGCTTCGCCAGTGCATCCGCTAACTTCTCTGTCCTTATCTTTCCAGCATAAGTTTCCGCGTTCTTCAAACGCATGCGCGGTTAAAGCGAACGGGCAGTGCGCGACGTTCTGACGCGCCTCCTGCCACGGGTCTTCGCGGTGGGGCGTTGCGCTGCACCGAATCTGCGGCGCCCAGCGCGCTCGGGTTGCGCTAATTAGCTTAAAGCCGGACATGACGCCGGGGCGGAGACGGCGGTCGGCTCGCCACGCGCACGGCGCGCCCTTAACGCTCGCGCACGCAAGCACAGACTGCTTTTGAGAAGGACACTTTCCAGCCGCAGGGGCTCAGATGCTTCGTTTTTACTTTGTTTTACCCGGCTGGAGCGCATGTAAAGAACGCAGCTAAAAAAAGAGCAGCTCGGATCGCCCAGAGAGCGCAACTCCGCGCTCGCTTTAGGGATATAAGGCGCGTCGGGAAGCCGCGTAGCGAAAGAGGGTTTTTTGGGGAAAGAAAGGCGAAGGAGGAGGGTTAAAACTGGGGCGAAGAGAAGCCCGCCCGAAGGGAAAGGGATGAGAAAACGCGAGCTGAACTTTCACCGACGCCGCCGCCTCGGGAGTCCCGCCTCCTTTGTCGTTATATTGGGAAGCGGCGGAAGCTTAACGACCGCCTTTGCGGACATCGCAGCAGGCCGTTAGGGAAGGCGATGTAAGGCGCACATCCCCCCTTTCCCCAAGCGCCCCGTTGCTTTCCCTATAACCACCGCCAGAGACCCCCATTTCCCTCGAACTCACTTCTCCCAGGGGTCACAGCATAACGCGGCTGACTGCATGCCTGCGTGCGCAGCGGAGACGCCTGCCGGGGAGTCGCTTTGCACACGAGATGGCATGTGGAAAGAATGTGGCGTAACTACAGTATACGCATTTCCGCGTTGCAAGAAGGCACGCATGGAAAGTGCCCGACGTCGTGCGCTGACAGAGCGTCGCGCAGCGACATGCAGTCGCGACAACGCAGAAACGACGCGTATTTAACTCTCTACGTCTCTTTTTTATTATATCCCTAATCATGCGTATTTTAGAGTAGGCGTCCAGCGACGTCATTTCATTCCGGCGGAACGGCAAAGGAAACGAGAAAAAATTATGCCGGTATGCTAACATGCACATCTCGCGCAGCCCTGTCAGTGTTATTACACCCCGGCCGTTAAGGAAAGGGGTGACATAGCAGCGCAACACTGACAAATTTAATGCCAGTAAGCGTTTACTGCCTTGTGCTTCAATGGCAGTCGCGCGCTGCCATGTGGGTAAATTTAATTGCATTTAGCCTTAATGATGTTCGCAACATACTGAGTCCCCTACAACTCTCAGTGTGTGTGTGTGTGTGTGTGTGTGTGTGTGTGTGTGTGTGTGTGTGTGTGTGTGTGTGTGTGTGTGTGTGTGTGTGTGTGTGTGTGTGTGTGTGTGTGTGTGTGTGTGTGTGTGTGTGTGTGTGTGTGTGTGTGTGTGTGTGTGTGTGTGTGTGTGTGTGTGTGTGTGTGTGTGTGTGTGTGTGTGTGTGTGTGTGTGTGTGTGAAGGATACAAAGAGGTACCGAAATCAAGGTGCACCGGGGAATGTTTTTTTATTTAATTAGTGGTGCCATTCAATTAGTTTTAAAGAAAATCACTTATAAAGCAGCACGAACACAACCATGCCGCCGGTGCGATCCGAACCCACGACCTCCGAATATCGCGTCCGGTGCTCTACCAACTGAGCTACGGCGACGGCTGTCCAATCTGCTGCTTTCGTGGGTATTTATATTTTGCGTGTAAGCGAACCTTGAGAGTGTTCACCAGCGCCACCCTCGTTCATAGCGGTGGACGTAGCTCGTCCTGTAATGCCGCGAGTGTGGCGTGTAACGTCATATAACGGCGAGGGCGGAAACTGTGCGAGAAAACTCTTATGCTACCTATGGCATCAAGACTGCCATATCCTTTTTTTGAAAAATTTGATGTTTAAAGGTGCCGTTAAGGACCCCACAATATGGCTCGAAGGCGCCCGATCTTGCCTGACAATTTTGACAAAGGCTGCACACATTTCAGCAACATTTAAGGCAGCCTTCAAACAATTAAAGAGAGCGAAGCCTCTCGTTTGTAACGTTATGATAATTTTCTTGATACACGTGGCCCATCTTTGAGCTGCAAGACTCCGGGCAAGCGTTCCTTGCCTACGGTTCCTTCACGATACTCTATACGATGCGTGAAAGCTTAATTTATCCAGCGGTTCGAGCTCCGTGTGCGCGCCATAAATGTCACGCCATTTTTAGATCATGCTCTTCAGAACAGCCTTTTTAGTTTTGGTGCTCATTTTTTTTTTTGCGACGCTGTAGCGATCGGGGGTAGATACGGCGCCTTATAAGTTCGGGTATTGTGAATAAACGTTCACTCGAAAGTGAGCACTCGCGGGTGAGTTCCTTTTTTCGTGTTCGCGTCCGCGTTTTCCTGACTGCGGCGCGTGAAAAGCTTCGAGTACGTCCCAGCATATACAAAGGAACGGCGGTGTGAACGTACACACTCGCAAGCACAGAAGGCAGCATTATGCGAAGGCACGACCCGCGCTCTTCGGCACACTCTCCTCGCAGACAGTTTCGTCTCGAAAAAACGACGCCAGGAGAAAGCCAAGCTGCTACGCTATCTGAAAAAACGGAGGCGGCGGCGAACGACAAGTTTTGCCCGCGGACAAGGAGGGTGAGGTGAGCGCAAACGTTTGAAGACCCGGCTGAATAGAAGACTGGAAGGAGAAATTTGGATCGGGGGGGGGGGGGGGGGGGGGGGGGGGGGGGGGCAGGCAGCACGATCGACGTAAATCTCCTCCAAATCTCGCCATCCATCTCGTGATGTCGCCTCCCGCGCCTCGCCCGTCGGTTTCCTCAGGGCGACCCGTCTTCAAAATGAACTCTCGGAAAAGAAGAACAAGACAACAAAAGAACACTGAGGCTGACGCAAGCCGTTGGCTGACAGCTTCGAGCTTTCGTGCCGCGCGCATAAACAGTATATAGATGCACTTTGGGAAGAAGCGGCAACGCGAGCAGTCTGTGGCAGGGAGCTCGACATATCGCCCGCCAGGGCGCGCGTCAGCAGAGGGGACTTTACAGAGGCGCCGCCTGGTGCGCCCTCCGTCGGGCTCCGCTTACACTATTCGACATCGCCCCTGCTGGGCTCGCCAGCCTTCTACACTTTGGTGAACTTCAGCACTTGCCCCCCTTCCCTCGCCACTGCCACCATGATCCCCTCGTCTATTTCCTTCAGAGTCGACGGAGCGCTAATATGAAATCAATGGTGACGAGGCAGCCGCGACTCCTCACCCTCCTTGCCTTTCTGCTTACCGCTCAAACTCTCACGTTCTGAGCCGGTCTTCGAGAGTATAGGGCTGGAGAAATCGCCCGATTTGCTGCAACGTTGCCTCGGCCCCGACCGAGGGGAAGGCGCCGCTGAGATAAGAGAAGGAAAAGGAAAACAAGAAGCCAGAGGAATTTGACGGGCCACCGAACACCGAGTGAGGAGGAAGGCCAACGAGGGGGTCTGCATCTTTGTTTTCTTTTTTGTGAGTGTGTGCGTTTCAGATAACGATTACTGGAAGCTGGACTTAGGCTAGCAGGGAGGAGAACCTCTCCTTGTGGATGACCGACAAAACTCTGAGCAGGGGCCTGCTCAGGTTTCTGGAAGAAAACAGCCTCCTTTCGATAAGCCTTTGGCTTATCGACAGGCTATTTTTTTTATGCGACATGCCAAGCCGCGTTTCGATGGAGGCGAAACGCAAAATGCGCCCGTGCGAGGTGCGATGTCAGTGCACATTAACATCGCTGCCACGTGCAGACAGTAAGATACTTAAAAAAGATGTGAGAGGAAAGGTTGAAAGAAAGGACGCGCGTCGCAATAACTGCGTCGTCTGTAGCGACGACGACTGTTTAGCAACAGATACCCCCGGAAGTTCCCCAGGTGGCCAAAATTATCCCGGAGACCTCCACAACGCGTCATCTCCTTATTCTTCAACTTCCATTTTCCTCTCTTCCTTTAAGGCGCGGTTGGGGTGTCCACCGAGACGTGAGACAATTGCTACCCCATTTATTTCCCGCAAAAAACCAATTTTTATTTCAGCTTTACAATTTCATCAAGACAACAAAAATAGCACAAAGAGACAACACTAGTGGCGGCTGCGACATTAAAAGGAGGAAAAAGCGGGAAAGACCACGTAGCATCAGCCATCATTTACTATAATGAGCATGGCGCACAACGAACATTTTGGCCAAACACTTGCAAAACAATTAAACTGCTTTTAGAACTCCTTTTATTTTGCAAAAAGATAAGGTCACATAAACTACTGAAGCTTAAAATAATTTAAATTTAAGCTAACTTTCTGAAGAGAATCTAATAGCACAATATATATGTCAACACAACATGTGTAACAGTCAATTCGACCTGATATTGGAATAGAACACGAGGCTCCTGAAGTGCCTCAAGGCTGGAGTACATGATTGGCCTCCTGGTACATAAGCACTCTCTAACGTGCTGAAAACGGCGACAAAACGCAAGGGTTTCCGGGCGTACCGCCACAAAAAAAAACAACAACAACAAAGAACGCGTAGTTTTCCACAATGTGTTCGCTCGCAAAGGATGCATCTGTACATAGACGCAGTTGTCAGCATGACCCTCAACCGGCGATACTTTAGTAGTGCGGGGAGTCTACTCTAATTAGACTCATCTATATTCTGTCAGTACGACCCTGAAGGTAACACGAAGCTGGTCGCCCATTAGTGAACAGCAAAAAAAAAAAGCGCAGTGACCGCAAAGATACTCATTTCGTTGACCTCTACTGGCGAACGCATACGCTTGCACAGCTACTGGAGACTGCAGAGACATACAGCTTCTTTATTTAAATCTTTCGTTCTTCGTGAGATTTTAGACAGTTAGCATAGCGTTACGAACACTGCCATAGTGCACCGCTAATCACAGCCGCAGTATATGCATGTACACACTGTTGACGCTTTATACAATGACGGTATATGCTATCCCGGCCGCGGCGGTCGAATTTCGATGGAGGCGAAATTCTAGAAGCCCGTGTACTGCGGGATGTCAGTGCATGCTGAAGAACCCCAGGTGGTCGAAATTTCCGGAGCTCTAAGTTCACTACGACGTCCCTCATAGCCCGAGTCGCTTTGGGACATTAAACCCAAATAAATCAAGCCAAACCGGAACCCTTATTCCTCCATAGTGTTCGGTTCCCGCCCATGGCCTAACCGACACGACGGAGATGTATCACAACATGAAGCCCTGACAAGAGATTCCGTCCATCCCTCTCTTTTCACCAAGCTCTGCCCTACGGCCTCCTGCACAACAAGCGCATGCTTTGACTACCCATTCAACGTTTCGTCCCTTGTGTGCCTTCGCGCTACTGCAATCATTCCGCACTCCCAAATGGAGTAATCGCGCAAGGCGTAGGTGCGCTTGCGTTCGGTACTTTTTTTTCTGGTGTTGTTCACAAGTAGTAATTGGTTTTTGGGTAAAGGAAATGGCGTAGTATCTGTCTCATATATCGTTGGACACCTGAACCGCGCCGTAAGGGAAGGGATATAGGAGGGAGTGAAAGAAGAAAGGAAGAGAGAGGTGCCGTAGTGGAGGGCTCCGAAATAATTTCGACCACCTGGAGACCTTTAACGTGCACTGACATCGCACAGCACACGGGCGCCTTAGCGTTTCGCCTCCATAAAAACGTTCACAAAACTTTGCGATTTTTAAAATACTTCGTGTGTTCATTTTTAATCTCAGGGCTCGAAAGGTTGGTGGTTCTTTTTTGGTGTATTTCAGGAAAAAAGAATATAACCACGTAAAGGATTTAGAACTTCAAGTAAATTCTGTTACTATATACTAGTGCTACACAGTCAACTATTTCCCCTTAGTCTCTGAATTCGTGTTTCCAAGGAGAATGATCATAATCAGCCCCGTCAATATTTATCTAAAGAGCCCAAGAGGAGCGACAACCTTAATTAATTATATTAAGAGCAAATTTACAAAGTCACACACTCCAAGATTACCGTCAAAAACAGGAATGGTCGCTAGGCTTTCCATCTCGCCCTGAATATGAACGGGAACGCCTTCCTGGCGAGACACTGACGGCAGAAAGTGAGACAGCTTCTGCGACGCGCTGTCAGCGGAAAGCTCACGAAAGAGAAATAAAAGCAAACAAGCAGGAAAATAAATGGGTTCGAGAGTACGCAGGTTTAGTTGGGTCACGACGTTCGGACTGAAAGAACAACCCACGAAATGATAACAAACAAACAAACAAACAAGCAAACAAAACCCAAGTGGAATCATGTCCGCGTTCGTTGGCGTAGCAATGTACTCTGACGAGGTTTACGACATTCAGCAGCACCCGCCATTAGTTCGGTCGCTATTATACGTTCTCGTTTAGACCGTTTCGTATTTTTTTAAAAAAACGACAGCTGGGGGAGGAAGAAGCTATAGGCTTAGTGAGAAGGAAGAAAGATGCAGTGGGTATGTGCCATTTTGTGAGAGAAACAACAACAACAAGTGCAGTGCCAGACGTGAACGTTTAATCAGCCAAGTGCACTCGCATATAGTATACACTCGCGGACTTTGAAAAGGGGAGCGCTGCACCCAATCATGGCTCTATCTTTCCGGCCAGCTATATAGACATGCGCGCACGGACTACGTATAGAGCTTTCTGTCTTCCTCGTTTCTGCCGCCACTCCTACGCGCGCATGCGCCGTGACCGTCTATATACTTTCCTGCACCGACCGAAATCGTAAACACGACCGCACGTACAACACACGCCGAGTCCGCGTATACAGCCGTCGAATAACGTCGCTCAAGAATGATGCCACGTACACACATAAATTATACTGTCGGCGAAGGGACGCATCGGGACGAGTGCATGTATATATGTATGTGTGTGCGTGCCGCGACAGTGACTACAAATCTCTGTCCGTCAGCAGAAACGGAAGCGTCTTCTGACTGGGCCGTTAAAGCGTGCCTTTTCTTTTATACGTCGCAAGAACCGCCCATTCACCATAGTTCTCGCATTGTCCGACCGACTGCACACGCGCAGCACATCTCAAAAGAAAGCACGGAAAGAATAAACGCCAGACAGCTTTATTATAGTTATTATGTGCTTTGAAAACATGAAATAAAATTTAAAAGAAAGGGAAAGGAAGAGGCTGGCAGCTGCTACCACTGTTCCAGAAAAAAGACGGGAGAGGACGTATTACGGATAGGAGAGAAGAGACATTGCAGCGCGCCTTAGTTGCGGTGAATTGCTTTGAGCTGCAGCAATGGTTCAAGCTCCACGGGTGAAACTCGTGTGCAGTCGGTACGAACAAAGCGCACTGCGGTGGGGATACGCCCTGCTCGCAACCATAAAAGTAGGGGAATCGGAAGTCGCCGAACTTGAACATGGGAAAAAGTCTCCACCGTGTATACCATCGGGGGCAAAAGTAACAGACAGAAACGGGCGCAGCGGGCCCGTTTCGACACCAGAAGTGCTTTGTCAGGTGGCGCCCCTACGCAGTGGCACGGGTCGGAACTTGGAAGGGGGGTGTCATTACTCCCCCCCCCCCCTTGATGGTACACTCGAACACAGCAAACTACAGTCGGATACAACTCAATCACGCATCGGCTTTCCTTCGCCAAATGACCCGCTTCCAGCCAATGGCGTCGGCCGATTCTCATGACCCCGCAATCATGACAATGCAGGGAGCGGTGCCACAATGAAAAGAGGGGTCTATCCCCAACCACAGAGGGGAGGGATTGTCACTTTTCATTTGCCACGCTAGCGGGGTCATATGAATCGGCCGACGCCATTGGCTGGAAGGCGGTCCTTTGACGAAGAAAAGCCGATGCGTGATTGAGTTGTATCCGACATATGGGGCAGGAAGATCATGCTGCTTGCATTCGGCGCCGCTCGATGTTCACATGATACACCGCGGAATTACCTAAGAAACATATGAACGAGGCTAGGAAAAAACAGTCACCGTTGTGTGCATGCTTCGCGTATTTAGTTTGGTATAATGATGCTTTCCGGACTATCGGAATGATGTACTATTTGTATATCTGTATTTTACATATTGGTGTCACCTCTCCGCCCAAAAAGGAGATAAAGACTGGTCAGCTTTTCTTTTTCTGTCGCAGTCTCTCAGTCCGTATTTTTGACAAGATGGGAAATAAACGACTCGATTTAGGCAGTCGAACTGCCTTTTAAAAATGAAAAATAAATAACTAAATAAACAAAAAACAGTAATAGCTTTCCATTTCTTTGCATGATTCGTCGGCAAGAGTAGCTTGCGGTCCTTGTAAAGATCGCCTGGTAAGCCGCGTTCTCCAATCTGAATTTCATACGAGCTTCGAAATGCCTGATGGAAGCGGAATTGGATTTACGGTCTCGCCTCGAACGCGACAAAACCGACGAGAAGACTTTTACGCCAAAAAAAAAAGAAAAACTGCCAGGGGAGCATAGCGCGTTAATCAAACGAAAAAAAAAACAGTGGTTCCACTAGACAGCTGTTTTTTCTGCCAGCGACTCACTCGAAGAGACTGCGTAAAACTGTCGCAAAGCAAAAACTTCAAAGCTTCGGATATCAACACTGCCCATTTCGACTAAAGAGTCCAGGCGTGATAAAAAGAAATAAAGGTGAAGATTGCTATTGAGCAATATCCGAGTCGTCGTAATACAAACTCTGCAGTGCATTGATTTGTCTTCTTAAACTTCAAGCGTCTCTCTACGAAGGTTTCAAAGACCAAGAGGCTGGTGAAAGCAGATAACATGACAGTCGTATAGTTTGATGCGAAATACAACCTGCAAACATTGAACTTCTCAAAAAAAGACTTCGGTTAAAGCGGGCAATTACGATCGACAATAAAACGGTTCTGCACTACAGTGCTAGTTGCGGCGTCCCTCGCTTTATATACTTGCTGTCCGCGTCGTTTCGGGCTGTACCGAAGCACTTCGGTTACTTTGGGGAATAGACTCACCTCGAGGAATACTTATTATGCCGCGACGCGGTTCACTCGACGAAAGGGAGAGTCCGCCCTGTAAGCTCATTTTTGTCCGCGCTTGCTTTTCCATTGAGACCTACTGTTCCGTACTGTCTGGATGCCTTTCCTGAACTTCTCGCATCAAACCTTGTCTCATGCAGCACATAAATGTATTCTTCTTTTTTCTACCAACTGGCTAGGCAAGCTATCTACAGGGTAACTTAAACAAGACAGAAAACAAGAACCCTTTTTCCACGCACCAGTCACTAAACCCAGACATCATAGCCGAACAGTCTCGGTTGAAGCGAGCCACTAAGCCAGCTGTGTAGTGCCACGCGCTCGGGGAAGTGGGCGAAGTTTAAGGATAGAGCGAGCGACAAATAAAAAAAGAGAACTTCATCCGTGAGGACCACACCGACCGTCTCTCGCCTTGCCCAGTGCGCAGTGGTTCGTAATCCGCGAAAAAGAAAACTCTCGCCTCCTCCGCTCGTTGCCGCTGTCCATAACGCCCTCCTGCCGCTGCCTTCACTAAGTCCAGCCAGCCTTCTCCATCGTCCTACACACATTTCGCTTTCTCTTTTTCGCCAGCTTTCCTTCTACCCCATAGCGCCGCCTAGTGGGCCGGAGCTTCATGAGCGAAAAAGAAACTGCCGCGCAGCCAGAGCTTATGCGGTAGTTATGCGCTGCGTGCGCGAGTACAGCGCTCGGAGCGCCGCGGTGCGGCGCGCAGGCTCTTTACTCTCGCTCCCCGGAGCTCGTGAGAGGGAATTTTCACGCGCGATTTAGTATCTGGCCGCGCGCGGCGCTGTGAGCGCTCTTTTCAACGCTTCGTGCGTATTTCACGAGCGACAACATACGAGAAAGAAAAAGAGAGAATGAGAGGGAGACGAGGAAAGAAAGACAAAAAAAAATTAGAAGAAAAGCGCAGATTAGAGGGGCGTGCCGGAGACTCTGCGGTGTAAAAACGCAGGTTGGTCTGGATGCAACAGACAGTTGTGGTGTCGCATTGTTTGTTGTGAGACGTAAAGCTGAGTTGTCGACACCGCACGGGCTCAGCGTAGCTAATCAAATTAGAGTATCTAATCAGCGAATATCGCGCTTACTGCTACGAAAGCGTTCCTTGAACAACAGAGGCACACTGCTTCCATGAACAGCACCACCATTTTGCGGAGCTGCCCACTTTCTTGGAGATACCAGTGAAAACATTTTCTTACTCTTTTTACCTGTACATGCTGCAGCTCTACGAAGGGATATCGTAAGAGTGGAGCGTACCATACACGTAGTGCTAGAGAACTAAACACAGGACCATCACCTCTGAATGTGCTTGACAAACTCCTTAAACGAGAAAGATCAAACGTTTCTCGGTAGCTGGGAATATTCTGTAATTTTGGAGTGAGCTGTACATAAAAAAACAACAACAACGAGCAGCATGCATCACTTCAAAGGCTCATCGAGGCATTTATGCGCCATAAGAAGCCTACAAGAGTCACAGAAATCCGAAAAGGCCGCAGAAAAGCCGAATCGCAAGAAGCGCACAGGGACTACGCGGTCTAAAAGTCAGACAGAAAGGCAGGAGATTGAGGAAGACGAAATGAGATAAGCTTTGGAGGAAAAGGAGAGAAAAAAATTGGAAAATAAAAAACCCTCGCTCAGACCCTTATTCCCTCTATCCCCGCCCCTCCTAATTTCTGCCGCCAGCACTCCATTTTTTTTTTCCCTGGCTAAACAGCATAATACATCACACGGTAGGCGCCCAAAAATTTCAAGCAGCACAAAGACAGCACGCTGTTAGCGAAATTCCGAAAGTTGTGAAAGATCACAGTGACCGTCTTTACTTTTGCATCCAGATATAAGCAGGGCAACAACTAAAAATTCGGCGCAGACGTGATGATACAATGAATCGTGTCCGACGCGGTGCATTGTGCGACCACAATGCAACGCGAGGAACCGGAGAAAAGAAACAGCGAATTGGGTCGTGAACGCGGCTACAAACGGCAGTCGAGAGCACCCGCCGCAGAAGAGGCGAAGAAAGGGAGGGGGGAGAGAGGAGAGGGGGAAGAACGACAACGGCGAGCACACGGCGGGAACTGCTCAGGCGAGCACAATGTCGTCGTCAGGAGACAAAAAAGAAAGTAACCCAAAGGGAAGAGAGCGACGCAGACCAGGGCAAACTAGAAACAAACCAAAAAAAGTGTCGACCTGACATCCTCACATAATAGCGCAGGGAAAAGAAGGCAGTGATTTGCACATGGTGAAGAGGCTGGGTTAGTCGAGTCAAGCAAACAAAACGGAACGATTAGGGCTCGGGATAAAGGGAAGGAAGGTGGTGGGAGAGGGGAACAGGACAGAAGGAATCGCGACAGCAAGCGCTGGGGGATGGTGGCATAGCGTACGCTATCTTGGGCGAGGCAAACACGCAGCAACACCGGCGCATTATCACCAGGGCAAACCAAGGCACGGGAAAAAGAACTACAGCAGAGAACCAAGTCGGGGAAAGACGGCGGGACAGCAAAGGGGGCATAATGAAGGAGCAGAAGGCGAAAGTAGTTGATGACGCTTACTTCTTCCCCTTTTCCCGTCAACCGCCTTGCCCCTTCTAGACCCACTCTTGCCTGCTGTTTTCCCCATGTTCCCCAAGAATCCACCATCACCTGCCTCCGTTGTACTCGCCCTGCACCTCTTCTTCCCCCCGGGAGACAAAAAACGGGGAAAGGAAGAAGAAACGGCGGGCAAACACATCACGCGCGGCAAGTAAGCGGGAGGGCAAGAATGGGGAAACGCAGGGACAATGGGGAACCAAGGAAGCAAGCGAAAAAGCCGAGCTTGCGCAAAAAGAACGACTCCCAGGAAGGAAGTGCGCAAGAGAGGAAGCGAGCACGGAAGGAAGGAAGGAAGGAAGGCGACAAGTTACGGGCGTGTCAGCCTCAGCGCCGCGCCCAGCAAGCAGCTACCAGGAATGCAAAGAAGGGGAGACCACGCGCGGCAGGCAGGGAGCCGGCGGGCTGCGTTGCGAACGCCCACGCGAAAAGGATAAGATACACGAGGTTGGGGGAAAAAAGGGGACGAATAAGGAGTAAAGGCAACACCGCCAAAAGGAAGAAGGAACAGTGCAAGGAAATCTCCGGCGACATGGACGCGAGGAATGAAATGAAAGCAAAAGGGAAAAAAAGCCGGCTGCGCGGCAGCTATAGCCTCCACGGGGACGAGCGCAGATTGCTCCCCAAGAGAAGCAGTGCGCTGTTGCGCGGGAGAGCGTCGACAAGCAAGTCCCGTCTAGGGAAAGAGGGAAGGGGTCGGGTATGCACGACTCAACGCTCCGGGATATAGGGAAGCGCGAGAGAGGGGGGTGCGGGAGGGCAGCGACGACGTATTAGGGAGCGGTAAAAGGCAGTCCCGGGAGACGCGCTAAGAGAGAGTATATATATAGGGAGAACCAGGAGCGCGGGACAGTTAAATACGCCCAACCTGTAGGGAAGGAAAAAAATAACCAAACCGAACAGTGGACAACGGCAAGTCTCTGCGGGAAAGCCGAAAATAGGGTCGCCACACACACACACGGGGTAAAGGCGGAACGGAGTGTCGCCTCGTAGTAGGACAGACTGGCCTTGTGGGATGTAAATACACGGCCTCGGAGGAAAGGGAAAAAAAAACGACGAGCTGGGCACGTCTACAGCAAAACGGGGAAAATCGGAGGGAGGTGCAGGACGGAATAGGGAAAAGAAAAAAAGGAACACAGAAGAGAAAAAAAAGATGCAAGAGATAAATCACCGCTGCGAGTCGCTCGTGGAAGGAGGCACGCTCCTAGAGATAGTGAAAGGTCAGAGCGAACGACAAGGCGGAGGCGACGATAGCTGTACCTGGTCGCCAGGCAAGCATAGGGGATAAGGAGTGGACCCAGGTGACGCTTTTGTCTTGCTTATGATGTGATGTGGCTTCGGGGAACTAACAGCACGGTGAAAGCAGGAGTGAAGAGAAATACGAACAAGTGCTAGTCGCAGGTGTGTGTGTGTCGGGAGCTGGTAGTCTAGCCCATGTAACATGAAAAGTCGAGGGATGTTCAGCTTGAGGACAGGAGCTACGCCATGGTGGCTCAGGCCGAACATAATGGCGAGCGAATCAACCAAAGGACAGGATAATGATGCGTATTTTGTCTTCCTGATTCACAGAAACAGTTGTGAATTGCGTAGTTTAACGTCCCGAAGCGACACATGGACTATACGGGACGCCGTAGTGAAGGATCACTGAGGAATAATTTACACAACCGGGGGTTTAGCGTACGCTGACATCGCAGAGCACAGGGGCGTCATTTGTATTTCAACTACAACGAAACTTGGCGGGAGAGAAACTGCGACCTTCGGATGAGCACCCAAACGCCAAAGCCACTTAGCCACCACGGCGGGTGTCCTCACACTAACAAGATCAAGGTACTACATTAGACGATGCCAAGTGATATGAGTGGCTTTGCACTGAATAAGTCAGTCGGACTGAAGTTTGTTATAGGCAGTTAGTGCTGCTGCGGTAAAATTACGGTAATTCTGCGTCAGTAGCAGACGACCTAAGCATCGAAAGCTGCCTTGTGAACGACCTTATATTTAAAGCGCCTGCCTTTTTCTTTTCTTTTTTCCTCCTCTCCTCACCCCCTCTGCAGGAGAAGAACTTGACGTTCTTTTATCATTATTCATATTACTATATAAAACCCCATAAGCATTGTATTCAACTAAAGCAATAAAATATTATCTGACTCTGCACATACATCCCATTGCTCCTCCTAATTCAGCAACAGCGGCCGAGTGCTATCACTATGCAATGAACAATTCATTCATTGCTATTCCTGACTTCACTTAAAGGTTTGAATTGCTTCATACGTCTTCTTTTCTAGTGCGCAAAGAAATGAAGTGTGAGTTAAGGGGCAAGACGGCGACATCAGTCACGAGTTCGCGTCAAAACACGATAGCAGCGCAAAAACGACCACCGGAGACCGCAATCGAGGGAAACTAAGTCGACAAAGAAGGATGTGAATCGAAGCATCCGAATAACGTGCGGCGGTGATTTCCGAGTGTAAAGACAACAGCTACAGGGCGCACAAGCGGCATAGACACCGAGCGGAAATGCAGGAAGCGAAAAGGATTCCTCGTAGGACAGCGCAGCGTCGATTATCTTGGCGCACACAGAGGCGGCAGAGATAGCTGCTTCAGACTGTCTCCAGGACTCCACGGCGACATTGACGTTGCCGCAGTAGGAGATAAGCAAAAGAGCACCCAGAGAAGCCACCTCTTCGAATACACGTGACCACCTTGTGTCCACTGAGAAGGCGTCACTAGCAGCCATTGGATCCGGATAAAGAAAGAAGGAATAGATGACGGGAAATAGACGTGATGCGCAGAACTGCCAATTTTCGGGTGTCAGGACGGACAGTGAGAGAATGAACGACGTAATGCAGGGCGGGCGAGAGCAGCGTGCAGTAACAAGCGCAGAAAATTCTCCCGAATAATGCGGCCGCACTTGGCGGATGATAGCAATAGCCGGAGGTTATTCGGGGAAGAGTCCACTGCAGCGGACTCCACTAGGCTGATTACAGTTATGACGCAGATGATAACAGGGAGCATGAGCCTGAGAGTGAGCCGACCCAGATGCAAGTGGAAGGCTGGGGGAGGGAGGGAGGGGGCATCTCTTCGCCGCGGAAGAAGGCGAATATAGCATCGCAGTCTTTGTCTGAGTTTCGCTTCCACTGTAACGCGACCACGGAGGCAGGTCAGGGACGAACTGACGGCCTTTTCCTCGAGCGAACCATACACAGCTTAGGCCGACGTGCTATTTCTGCTCACGTAATCGGACAGCACGCAGCTGGATAAAGGGTCACTCTCAGACAGGAAAAACTACAAGTGGCGCAGGGTTTTCTCCTAGGGGCCCATTTCGCTGCCGCTAACGTCAATCAGTTCCTCAAATAGCAGCCATTACACCTTAAGCAGACTAATGAAAGGGGTCATCGGCAGCATTTAGTCTTCCAAAGGACTAACAGTCCGTCGAGGGGACTAACGGCACAGTCAGTCTCATTTTAGCCATTTCTGGTTTACAGGGTAAACTCTGCATTAAATGTTTAGGGGCCACGAGAGACCCGGAGAAAAGGCCGCTTGCGTGTAGCCTAGAAAAAAACTTGGGGACCATCTTAACTACATTCTTGAAGAAAAAAATGCCACAGCCTTTGGGTTGCCTGCCATGTTGTCAACAATGAGTGTCTAATGTTCTTCTTGCGACTAAATTTTGCGCCATTTCCTCAATTTCACTTTTTTGCATGTTTGCACTGAAACTCCTCTACCATCCCCGGCCACTCCTTTACCACATGCTATCACAGCAGAGCTCAGATGCGGTGGGATGGAGGAGCACTAACCACATACGTCATGTTGAAGTTAATCACAAATGCTTTAATGTCCCACAGTACGCATGAACTTCAGCTATCTCTCCAACTGTGCCTATGTAAGCCAATTCAAATTTTGGGGGTCTCTCGAACGATCATTATTTTAACTGCCAACTGTCACAAAGGGCAGGTTGCTCACAAATCGGTGGCCAGGTATACCATCTGCCATGATAGGCACTTTCTGATGACGCCACAAAGGCCTCTTGACCTACCTCGGCCAATCAGTGTGGCCCGTTAGGGCACGGTGCGATGAGATCACGACGTCACGTGATCTCTCTCTACCAATCAGAGAACTTCGTGAGAGAGAAGCCGGAAACTCTTTGTCAGGCGGCAACCTAAATGTACTCTCATTAAAAAGCGTGAAAATGACGGCCACTTTGCCGCGTTGCCGTACTGAAGTCCTAGACGCATGTTTCAATTTCAGTTCGCACGCAACGGGTAGTCGTGCGTCCCGTGAACCTTTGACGCCGGGTGTACGAGACTGACCTGGACGAAACTGCCGGCGGCGCAGCAGCGCGGCCGAGCAGCAAAAAAAAAAGCGGTGGGGGGGGAGGCGACTGGCAAGGTGTCAAGTTCGGGGCCGCAGTTTGGAAGCACTCGCCGGGTGCGGATGAGGAGGGGAGGTACGGGAGAGGAAGAGGATAAAAGTGAGAGCAAAAAAAAAAAGACCGAAAGTAAAGAGAAAGCAAAGAATAAACAAAAAACAAAGACACACAGGGAGGAAAAGAAGAAGAGGAGAAATGGGAGAGAGAGAGAGAGAGAGCGGCAACGAAGCGGACGCGACACTCGGCAGGGAGGGACTCCAAAGAAGGCGTCCTCGGCCAAAACACAATGCGCGCTTTCGGCCGCCTTGCCCCGGGGGCTGATGCGGCGACGGCCAAAATTGGCGGAAGCAGAGACCTGCGGGGAGAACTCCAGAAGCGCCGATTACGACGTCTGCCAGCTGACGAACGTCGGGGAGAAAGAACAGAGGAGGGAATCAGATGTAACCCGAGGCTGCGCAGAATTGAGAAGACGCCGTGAAGGCGTCCCACTGTTTGCACGTCACGTAACGCCACTTCGCGCGCAACTACCCAGATCGGATTCCTCCGCCTGCCTGCCTGCTTGCCAGCGTCGGCAGTTTCGCCCGGGAAAGATGCCTTGCGTCAGTTTTATAGTACTTTCTAATTTTTTTCTCGACGCTCCATTCCGAACGGCCATTAAGTACAGAAACATTTTAAACTGATTTCAACTTTTTTTTAACTCCTGCATTTCAGTTGTACTTCTACGGTGCGACAACCACGGCTACGACAGCAACACCGAGGTCAATAAAATGACCGAGGTCACTTAAAAGTCCTCACGTGCTTTGAAGGCGAAAGCATTATTCTTAATTTATGTTTGCTTCCTTTCTAATGACACACCTATCACTAGTATACAGTCGCAAGGGAACGCACACACTAGGTTCACCTTTATTCGCCAGGAAACAACTCGGTTTTGTGAGCCATGGGTTGAGTGCTCGTCTCGAAATCTGAAGGTCCTTTGGTTCAATTCCCCGCACCTTCGCAAGAAATTTCTCCCTTTGCTGAGGACGTCATTCGTGGCTTTCTGAACCATTTTTCCCGGTCGCCGACAACGACGCCGGGTTTCGTTACTAATGGCCCATATAAGGCTTTTGCCTTCAAATAGAGAACGGTACAGTTTCGCTGCTTGAAGAGACCGCTGTTACGTTCGGAGCTTTTGAGCAGTTCACAAGGGTAGAAACTTGAGCGAGTCGGTAACGGTTATCCATGGTATGTGATTGTAGCGCAAAACGGGACAAGGCGCAAAGAAAGACGCACGCAACACAGCGGCTGTCTTGTGTGCGTCTTTCTTTGCCCCTTGTCCCGTTTTGCGCTACACTAACATACTTTTGAGCAGTAGTCGTACCGGTGTTGAAGTGACGAGCTCTCGAGGTGAAACAGGAGAAAGCGCTTCAGAGACTGTAGAGCTGCTTACCTCGTTGAACAAAAGAAACCACCGCATAAACAAGGCCGCAAAACAGGACGCGAAGAAAAACAAGAAACAATGTAGCGATGACCTGACCTTTCGTTCTCATCCAACGAACCACTGAGGTGAACAGGAATGGACGTGAGAGCGTTAAGCGACAACAACAACAACAACAACAACAACAACAACAACAACAACAACAACAACAACAACAACAACAACAACAACAACAACAACAACAACAACAACAACAACAACAACAACAACAACAACAACATAAACAACAACAACAACATAAACAACAACAACAAAAGAACACAACGAAGAACACAAGCCGTAACGCTTAATTTTCAGAAATTCCAGTTCGAATTTCCAACACGAATCTAAAGAGATGCAGGGTATGTCGCTGGGCTAGTTGGTAGTTGTCGAACATCATGGAATCGCAGCACTGGCAGACAAGAAAACAGAGAGAACACACAGACACACAACTGCGCTGAGTGTGTGTTCTCTCTGGGTCCTTGCCTGCCAGCGATGCGATTCCGTGATGTTCGAGCTGAACAGACTTTCAGAAGAATCATTACAACTATAGAACCTGTTAGACAAAGAAACCAAACATTTCAAACGGTTAGGTGAAGAAGACGGAACATTTCATAATAGGTAGACTTTGCTCAAATCCATTCTCGCTTACGCACCGCCATGGTTCAGAGGCTGCGGGGTCAGGCTTCTGGGTACGATTTTCCCGGGTCGAATCCGGCGCCTGGCGACCATACATCAACCGAGGGGGAACGCGGAAACACCCCACGCGCTGAGATTAGAGCGCCGCTGGGTCCAAAATGATTAAAATGATAGGGATCTGAGGCCGAAAGACCCCTGGCGATTGTCATTACTCCAGAGGTCTCCAATTCGGCTTGCCTCGCAACTATGTGCTACTATGACCCGTGAAAATCCGTAAAATACATAACGCCCGCCAATATGACAGCTGACAGAACTTTGTGGACAGGTGGGTTGGGAACCACATATAAATTTGATGCAGTGTAGACTGAAGGATTAATGATCATCGTCACCATCCTGCTCTTCCCTTCCGAGGTTGTGAAGCGTTACTTTAGTTTTCTGCATATTAATTTTTAGACCCACCTTTCTGCTTTGTCATTATGATTTGCAGTTCACCTCCTGAGTGACTCAGCAAGACAATGTCATCAGGGAATCGCAGATTACGAAGGTATTCTCTATGAACTATTATCCCCAACTGCTCCCAATTCAGACCTCGGAATACATCCTGTAAACAGGCGGTGAGCAGCACTGGAGAGATCACGACTCCCTGCCTGACACCATTCCTTATTGCAATTTTGTTGTTGACTTCATGGGTAACACTGGTGGCTGTGCAGTTCCTAAATATATCTTCCAGTATTTTTACATAAGGCTCTTCTACACCCTGAGCCCGCAATGACCACCTGACTGCTGATATTTCCACTGAGTGAAATGCTTTCTCGTAATCTATGAAGGCTCTATATAGGGGGTTGGTTACATTATGCACATAGCTCTATCACCTGATTACCAGTATCAATATAGACTGTAGAAATGCGGTAAATCAAACACAAGATGGAGCGCGTTGAGCTTGAGAATTCGATCTACAACCCTACCATCAGATACGGCTCTAAGCGATGTGAAGGAAAGCACTATACAGATATGCAGCCCTCACTCGATGTGACCGGCAAGCGTGCTTTTGGTTTGTTTATTTTCGAAGCATTTTCCTATGGACGCGTGAGGCCCTGAATGCCTTTCCAAGTTCAACGAAGAAGTAAACACAAATCTCTTCCTCTAGGACGTAGGGCTGGTATCTGTAACTACACTCCGTTTCATGCATCAGATACAACGTTGTGAAAGGTACGGAAGGAGTCCGCACGAAAAAATAAAGGGAGCCGTGCTACTCTGCGCTTGTTCTGCGGCCGAGTGGCCTAAGGCACGAGAAAGCGACAGCACGTCATCGGCAATAGGTGCGCATTTAATCAACCTCATGACGAAATGCATCACGTAATAGACATTCAGGCAAATAATTTATTACTCAGCGCTCAGCACAAGGAAATGCCTACTTTTTTATTTCGGACATAGGCAGCGCCAACAAGAGCTTTACCTCCGACAGCGTTGCACCCGATGTATGATACTGAGTATAGTTGCAAGGGCACAAAGAAAGGAAAGAAGGGTTCAGAAAGGATGCGACCACCTGTCTTCGTGGCATTCGCAACATGCGCGGTCCGCACGCCGTGGCAGCATACGTACATCATACAAGGGAACCCTGAGGGGGAGTTGACAAGCATCCCGTAGCGCCCCCCCCCCCCCTTCCCCATCTCCCTCTTCCCGCCGACCTTGTATGGATCGCGGTAGGTGCAAGGTGTAGCGGCCATATGCGGTCACAGCCTCACAGAGGGCGGAGGAGAGGTTAGAGAGAGAGAGACGAGTCGATGATGAAGAGGGGAGCCAAGGTCGCCCATACACCCTCTCTTTCTTCATCCCGCTACACCTCCATCCCATGGACGACAACATGGCACGTTAGAAGCAGGGGAGGGAAACCCCGCCAGCTTGAGCACAGCAGCTCGCAGAGAGAGATAGAGAGAGGAGGGGAAGAGGAAGGTGAGGAGGGGGAGAGCCAAGGACGACTAAATCGGGTCCCGCTGGGGGCTCCGCCGACGATTCCGACCCCGGGTCCCCGCTCAGTATAGCACCCGCGCGGGCGAGGGGGCGAGCAGGACCAGAGCGGGAAGAACCAGCAGAGGCAGCAGCAGCAGCAACGGGCCAGTGGAGGGGACGCGAAATATAAAACACAACCGCGCTCCACCGAGATACCTCGCCGCGCGGAGCCTTAAAAGAGCAAAAGCGCCCCTCCCATCCCGGACGCGACCTCCACGGGACGAGAAGCGCCGAGACACGTCACCGTCGCTCGAAGCCATCAAAAGTGCGCCGTCGGGACCCGGATTTAGAGGCGCCGGATCGGGCCACGTCGGGGGGCGGGCGACGGGGGAAGCAGCGAAAAAAAACGACTTTTTACAGCTCAAAGGTGCGCGGAGCACCTCGCCGCCTGTTTTGGGTCATGGCGACTCCGTACTTTTTTGCTAAAAGGATAACAGGAGAGCTAAGATACCGAAATGAATGTGACTGTAAAATGGCTGTGCGCGTCGTTGGGCGAAGACACACGAATAAGCGAGATACAGCGTTGAAGCATTACACAAAAGAGCAAAAAAAAAAATGAAGCAAACTCCTAGACTGTTTTTCTCCAACACAGCTTGGAATAGATAACTGCACCACAGCCTAAATAGAGCGCTCAGTCTGAAGCTTACGTAGTTCATAAGGCCACGGATGACACCTTCTCGAGGTTTCTACATAACCTTTACCCTATTCAGACCAGAGCAACAGCGTTCCGATCTCAAGGTCAGTGCTGGCCAGGGTAGGTCACGGTTCGTGACCGCTAATCGCAATATACTGCTCAAGCCTGAGTATTCCCACGAGGGTACTACAAAACATTTCAGCAGCCGCCAGTCCAATTGTTGTTTCTATATCACCTTTCTCCACGTTCCGTGCCACTGGTCTAATTTCCTTTAGAAGCATGCAACGACGTCTTATGAATCGTACCTATTTTAATGCATACAACGCAGTACATGCCTTTAAATGAAGAGGAAAACAATCTCATGACGTGTTGGTGTTATTTCGTTTCTCTGAGCATGAAGCTGATTCAGGCGAAGCAACCAACCTGGATGGCTGTTCAGAGCAGCACCAGTAACACACGATTCTTGAAAAACTACATGGAAGCACACCGAGCATTCTCCGACTTTCAATGGCACCTGGGTAGCAGAACTAATGCGTTCTTCTGTTCTTAAACACCGCGAAATCCAGAAGTGCATTACAATGCACGCGGGTTCAGAGGACGATGTCTCAGGTCTGCCTCAACAGCAAATTGTCTTTAGGTGCGAACGCGGGGCCTACCACGGCGACGCTAGCAGTTTTTCAATCACTGGCTGTTTCTAACATATTTCGTCCGCGCCATAAGAAGGCAAGTGGATGTGTGCTAACCCTTCTGTTTACACGGTAAACAGGTGCTCCGAGCTTAAGGTGCAGTAATATCCGAGGAACATGAATCTTTACTCGACCTTGGGACACAGCCTTGGGCCTGACTGCTAGATACGAGAGCGGTGAAATTGGCGCGGCGGGAGCGTGTCCTACTGCGTAGGTGTCGGTCTGACAACTTCCTTCGGAAACGCACATTCAGCATGTCCCATTTCATTACGCAAAGAAAATTACAATTACCAAAGGAACTGAACAGGGCACCGACGGTGCCTGCTTAGCGTGTTTCTTTTGCTAAAGTATCAATTTTTTTTTTACGTGGCAAAAGACAGAGGTGGCTCCTGCGTCTAAGAAATTAACGCTCTAACTTACAATCACGCTTAAATAAACTGTCGTCAGGGTTTATCCGTATACTTTTACGTTGCTGAATCATCACCGCCCGAAGGCACTTTCATAACTCTTCAAAGCGAGGCACAAACACAACGCTCTGGAACTGTCTCGATCACACGCGGCGCATTTTCTCCACAGTTCCAGAGTGTCGTCGGTGTTTTCATCGCCTTATCTCGAAACTTCAACTGCCACATTTAAACTGAGTGCGCCCAAGAGCGACGGTCATTCCGATCTTCTACGATACTATGCTCTTTGGTTTCGGTGACTGTCGGCTTCCGTCATGTACAGTCTTTGTAAGGAAATACACAGTCCAAGAGGTTTGCTTCCAAGCCATGCAGTTGGGCTCTTTAGCACATCTGACAGTCCTAAGCTTGCGAGAGTTGAGGACTTAAGCTACTCCCGCCTTCTGAAGATTATAGTCCCTGAGCATGCAAGAGGAGCCGCGGTGCAGAGCTCAGAAGCAGCACCTTGACCTGTATACCTTTGACAAAGACTGCACCTGACTACAGTGACTTTTGAGGAAAGTAAATGGCCCAGTAACTGCTGCCCTTCTTCGTGGACACCTGAACCGCGCCGTCAGGGAAGGGAGGAAGGTGGGAGAGAAAGAAGAAAGAGATGAAGAAGTGCTGTAATGGAGGGCTCCGGATAATAATTTCCACCACCACCTGGGGACTTTAACATGCGCTGACGTCGCACAGGACACGGGCGCCTTTTGCGTTTCGCCTCCGTCGAAGAGTGGCCACAAGCCACACGTGTACAGAACAGCCGTAAATGGAGCCCCCATTACCGCACAGACCAGACGTGTGGAGGAAAAAAAAGAAAAAATTCACTGGAGGGCCGCACTGAAGCCCCGTGAAAAGGAGCGCCTATAGGTAAGACTACAGAAGCTCCAAACCGCATGTGCAGGTACGGAGACCAAAAGAGACACGTTCCATTACGCTTCATTACATTCGCTACGCTTCACCCTGTGGCACTGCGCAGTGGCTGCTAAGAAGCCTCATTACCGCATGGCTACAGTCGCATATAGTTAAAGCGGCTGTGAATTTCCCTCCAATTCCAATTATCCGCGCTTATTTTATTTTTTTTCTTCCAAGAAGCGACGTACTCGGTGAAAAGTGTGCCAAGCAAGTTCCGGGTTAACTGTCGGTGGTTTAACAGCCTATGCCGCCAGAGTAGGCGGGCGGAAATTAAAATTTAAATCCTTTCGGGAAGCCAAAGCTTTCAATAGTTGCCGCAACTAAAGGGTCGAAGACGTTCTCCCAGAATGTATTTAGCTGTGGCAGTTTCTTCAGTTACGTTAGGTACGCAGTTTGTTTGGTTTGTCAGAACTAACGAAAGTGCTCAAAGGAAATGCACTTTGGAATAATGTGCCGGCGGTGGGGTCTGGAACCGTGATCAAGCAGCTAGTTGGGGGAACCGAGGGAGTCGCATGGGTCGCGTAGTATTTAGGAGTTAGTTTTAGCACAAAAATAAAAAAAGTCAACGTGACTCAGCACAATGTGCGGCTTCCTTCCTATGCAAGCCTGTGAAGTGCAAATCCCTTATGGTATAGAGCAAAACAAATCACAGGTAGAGAAAAAGCGTGAAAAGACTGCGCGTGTCTGTGAGAGCAAATTGTTTAACTAAAGGGGCTGAGAGGCTAGTGCGGGAAAAAAATCAGAACTTCTTCCTGCGCGAGAAAGTATGCATCCAGCTTTTATATGTTAAGTTCAACGTCACGCATCGACATGAGTTCATGCGTTCGTCTTAGCCAACAAGGATTTCATCCATACGCTGCCAATAGAGATGGGTACGTAATGCTAAAACACTCACGCTAAAGAATCATCTGTGTGCGAAATGTATCCACAACCCTCCACTCTAAACGACGTGATTCGGAGTAAAAGCGCTAAAGGCCGGTAATAAACTGTCTCTTGTTTTACCCTTAATTTTTCCTCGCTGCAAGGCTTGACTGAGGCGTCCAGCGACATAGATACGGCAAAGATCGAATAGGCGGCTCTATCCGGATATACTATGTCGATGTTCAGCAGCAAAAGACCCATTTATAGCTCGGAAAACTGCACTTAGGAACTGAAATCCCGCCCTCGATTCTAACTTGCGACTTCTTAAGAAGAGAGGGCTTCGTGATCAGCGTGTGCGTGGAAGGAAATGGAGGGGTAACTTAGCCTCAGAGATCCGAACCCTAAATATTGCCTTCACGCACCCAACGCAGTTTTCTTGCGGAAACGACCGGCGGAGGCGATACTTTTTTTGCACCTTATATATACGTTATCAAAGGTCCGTGTTCACTGAAAGTAGGCCTCTGGCATCGGAACGCCGCAATAAATCGATGCAGGATGAAGCAATGGCCCCTTTTATTTCCGAAGCTAAGAATTGTTCCTGGGCGATTCGGGACTCTGTCCGGATCGGAACAGAATCACGGGTGACGTACACCGGCGGCTCCAGGCTTTCCAGGGCAGTCCGGGATCCGACATGATTGGTACATCGAGTAGACGCTCGCCAAACGCTCTCTGTTCTGTTCTCGGGGAAAATTTCCATTCGCTGGACTGCTGTGCGGAGCCGTTGCGATGAACAAGTATACCATCAACAACAAATGAAACGCGAACAAGACAACTGAACCACGGACAAGCAAAGTGAGAAGCTGTCAGCCGGAGAAAGCTCAGTACTAGCTAGCGGAGGGTAATTTCACTTCGAACATTCTTGGACAGAAATTCTGAATATTGGAAAGCTATAAGGTAATGGCAAAGAAATATTGAAGGTAATGGTCTATTTTTCCGAACTGTAACACAATATTTTATAGTGTTCACATCGCTCGCATCGAGCAATTAAGACTGCCATAAAAAAACCATTGGGAAACGCTTAGGAAAAAGTGAATAGCAAAAAAAAAAAACGCAAGCCTGCCGACAGGAAATCTGCGGACATATTGATTGCTATAGTGAAATCTTATAATATATGAAAAAAATTGCCAGGGGTACCCGTAAGCGCGAGACATCACACGCCGAGTTGCGTGAATGCGCTCGTGTCGAGTTTATTTAAAGTATAGGGAGATCTGCAGACATATTGATTGCTATAGTGAAATCTTATAATATATGAAAAAATTTCGCTCATTAAGTCTTTCCTGTTCAAAAAGTGCTTTTGTCCTCCAGGGTTTTTGGGTATGCACTTTGACGGAGCGAAGATTGCCCTTTATTAGAAGTGTTCGTAAACCTCGCTTGTAGTTCCTCTCCTGGAGCTAATATGGTGGAGCTTTTGTGTTGGCGCACCAGTTATCTTTTTCGCGTTTCATTCGTTGCGTGACAGTGCGTTACGCGAATTAAGCCTGCTTTCTCTAGTCGCGCCCATATGCCATCCGACCGGCGAAAATCGCCCATCCCTGCGTCGCCACTCAGCGCAGACTGTACTCCCTTCGAAATCGTACCGAGACAGACGACAACCAGAAAAGAAACGAGGTCAAGTCTTAACCACCTGCGGCGGCGCCAGGTGTGCCAGAGGTGCCGTCGAACCATGCAAACGTTTCTTCATTCACTCACCGTTACAGTCAGTTCTTATTTATTTGGAAAGCAGTCAGAGCCGGGAGAAGTATTTAAGCCCGGACCCCTTCCAGCAATGGCTGCAAGCAGCGCATTCCGCGTGGTCTGCTACCAGTCCTATAGTCCGACCGAAAGTTAGGGAGTGTCTGAGGAGCTAGGCTCCCAGCGGAGTTACAAAGAGTACGGTTCGGAACAGTCAGACTGTTGGTGCAGGTATCCTGGCAAATCCAATACCGGACAGGGGTTCCGAGCAATCCGAAACTATACAAGACGAAGAGACCACAAAAGACCACGCAATGCCTTTTAAGCATTCCGCGTCAATGCTTTAAATACTAGACACGTTTAGCAGACCGTGTCCCGTGCTACCCTTACCGAAGCACCGGCAGCCCGTGCGTAGTGAGTACGCATGCGCAGCAGATGGCCTTGAGGGCGCCAGATGGCGCCAGGTACCCGACACACACGCGCACGCCGGCCGGATCGCGATCAGTCTGCGTGCGGTCAATCAGTTCAGGCACTTGGATGCGGTAAAATCATTAAAAAAAAACATCATTTGGAAAAACTTTAACCGTATGGCAAAATCCCCACTGCTTACGCAGGTTCGTCGCACATGCCTGTCTGGTCGACCACCGATCTCTTTTACTCCAAACTCAAGTGTCTCGCCGAAAAATAGCATTACGCACGGTCTTTATTGGTTCCGTCTGTATCAGTGCGCGATTTCATGCACCCTCAAAGAAGTCACCAGCTATCCCGACAGTCAACGCCGCTCCAAACGCTGACACCAGCCAGGAAGCAAGGTCAACGGCCTTCATTTCCGATGGATGAATGGACGGTACCGGCGTCCCCTTTGAAACGGGGTGATGGCAGTTGCCACTATGTTCAGCTTTTTTTCTTTACATTTGTTTAACCGTGTTGTAAGTTGTTATTGAGAATCGTCATTTTCCACAAATCAAGTTAATCCGCGCCCCCTGTCGGGCAGTCGCAGCAGCACGCTCACGATGTCTGTGGCGCCGGAGTTCCACGAAGCCTCCCTTCTCAGCACACAACTCACCGTCCGCCTCCTCCTCCTCCTCCCCGCGTGCTCGAATGGCGCTCCAAGTTTCGAACCCCCCAACACGCTTACCTCCACGCCACGCTCTTCCACAGCGCCGGCTTAAGTCAATCTCCCGGGAGTGTTGACGGGGAACTGCGTTCGGCGACTACGGGGGCGCCGCGCATCGTTATCGGATTAAAGTGCCTGCACCTCCGCTCGCGCCGCCGACGACACGCCGGAGAAAAAGCGGCGGGATAATTGCCGAGCCACCGGGAAGCAAAGAAGCCGAGAAAAAAAAAAACGCCCAGGATGGGAAAATGATTAACGACATCGCCGACCGAGGCCCTGCGCTTTGCCTGCATGGCGATGGAGTTCGCAGCCGTTGTCGTCGCTGCGAGCTATTTTCTCTTCAAACGCAGCTACCTTTCTCAAATCCCAACAAGAACAACAAGCTACACAGGCGTACCGCTAAGAACGCTGCCAAACAAGGCGGTTTAGGGTTAAAAAAAAAATGAGGAGAACGCAAAGGGAAGAAAGTTTGCGGTTCCGGGGTTGTATAGTGAGACAGAAGGAATGGGGTGAAAAAAAAAAAGAAATCTGGGCGTCGGGAAGCCAAACAAAGGGTCTGGAGACAGGTGCGCAAGCCGAGTGTAAACACAGCCAACTCGGTCTGCAGCGCTAGGCGGGCAGTGTACAATTAACTCGACGCAACAACCGCGAGGTACACAAACGTGAAAAAATAAAATAAAAAAGAGGGTCGTGAGAAAGGCACGGCAAGAAACCGCCCCTTACCGCCGCTGCGACAAATCTTACGAGGCGGTGGTCTGTTGACAGGAGCAGCAGCGCAGGGGAGGTCGGGGAGAAACGCGAGGAGCTGCTGCTTAACTGGATTGCTCCGCTTTCGAGGCCAAGAACTCTTCTACGCTTATTTGTTTTGTTTTTTGCCGGAGCGCCGCGGTTAACCGTAGTTGGGTGCCTGTTTACTTCCCGTTAATGCCATGGAGTTAAAGAATACGAGCACGCTGGTGCAAGTTACAAGAACAATTTGCCAGCACAAGGAGAACGAAGGCAATCACCACACTGCGAAGCTTCATAAGAGCAACAGTAAAAGAAAAAAGAGGAAGAGAACTTTGTTCGCTCCCCATTTGTTTATTGAGGATGGAAGCATGTTATCAGTGTCCTCTTACAATCAGGGTGTAGCTGAGGGCGCCTTACCTAGTAAGTTTTAAGAGTTGTACCATTTAATGCCAGTGTATGAGTGGACCGGCAGAAGGTAAGGAGAGAAGTCTTAGCCCAAAATTTGTCCAATTCTTAGTCCCCGTGTTCCGTCTAGTAGAGTGACGCACTTTGTTTTAACGTGTCGTGGGTTATTACTGCCGGTATCCTGTGGCATTCCTTATTTAGGGGCGACATTTTCCAGCGCAGCCACGCAGAAATATATTTGTGGGCCGCATCATCAGCACCTCACGAAAAGAAATTAGAGAGAAGAAAACATGAGTGTAAGCGAAAATTGAAGGCATGCACCGGCATCGTCACACATTTCGCACTACACTTTTAGTTTCCTCAGTATTAGAGACTCTTCCAAGGAGGTCAACCACATTCGTACGAAAACAAACTGTTCCTGGAAACTCCACATTATGAATCGAAGTTTGACAATTGGCTCGTAGGACGATGCAGAGGATTTTAGAATTTCAAAAAGGGAGCGAACGATCGACTCACGCACTAGTATCACCAGGATGGATAAAGACGCTTGTCGAAGCCGTGCAATACACTACTTCCTAAGTTTCACACCGAGAATAACAGTTCCCGAAGAGCGCATCAAAGAACAATGAGATGTACGCATTGACGGCCTGTAATGTTCGGGAAGAATCCGGATATTGTAAACCGTGCATTTGAACAGACAAAGCCAGCGAAAAAAGACGTTAATTGATGACTGTATTGTCTACGGTCGTGCGGGCTTAAGGAATCACTACAACAATACACTGATTTTCAAGACGGGAAAGAGATGTGCCTTTATTTGACAGTGTGTATGCAGGTGATTTCCTGTCAGATGAACATGGTTGGTTACACAAGCGCAGAGTCCTCTACGACGACCATCGAAAAAAAGGCCGCAAGTGCCCGCGTTGAAAAGAACCGGAAGAAGCTGAACACCAACCAAAAAGAAACCAAACAAGCAATCTTTAACAGCACTTAAGGATTGGAATGATACACGAAGGACGGAAGATTCATTTATGATTTATGAGGGTTTAATGTCCCAAAGCGACTCAGGCTATGAGAGACGCCGTAGTGAAGAGCTCCGGAAATTTCGACCACCTGGGGATCTTTAACGTGCACTGACATCGCACACCACACGGGCCTCCAGAATTTCGCCTCCATCGAAATTCGACCGCCGCGGCCGGGATCGAACCCGCGTCTTTCGAGCCGGCAGCCGAGTGCCGTAACCACTCAGTCACCGCGGCGACCCGAAGGACAGAACGATGTACCTGGTAAGAGACCAGATGAAAATGGCTGCGGCCGTGAGCTGAGGCTCCATGGAGAGAAACCTGAATACCTTAAGCTGTTCCCTGATCAGGTATATGCCTTAATAAATAGCTACTTATCTTGTGCTCGCGTCCACGTTGAACAATAGTCACGTGGCTGCGAAGGCGCGCACGAGAGACAGCAGACGACAAACAGTCACGGCGGCGTCGAACTCTTTACTGGTAAAACATGTTCCGACTAATACGTACCGACATGTTTCGACAACTCGGGAGTGGCAATAGCAGCAGCAACAGCACCTGAGGGTCGTCGGGAAACTGATGACCGAAACTCTCGGTCACACTCTGGCAAAAAATAACTAAGAACTTTACAAATCAGGCGACTGAAACCGCGTGAACATTCCTGGACGTCGCAAAATATGCCCCACGTGATCATGATCACTCAACAATTAACTTGGTGGCATCTCGAGTCGCAAACAAATTGATGAAGCCACGTGACTGTCGGTGATTAGACACAACACCGGAAAGCAAAGCACGACAAAGGTTCCAGGCAACATCGTCCACAATAAGGCGTGGCATCGGTCTACCTTCCCTGCAACGAAGCTGCGCACTTCATATAACTAGCCAAAACATTATCTCCCGACTCGTGAGAAAGAAAGAAGGAAAAAAAGGAAGAAGGAAAGAAAGAAGGGAAGAATGAAAAAAAGGAAGAATGAAAGAAACAAAGAAAGGAAGAAAGAAAGATAGAAAGGAAGCATGGAAGGAAGAAAGAAAGAAGGAAAGAATGAAGGAAAGAATGAAAGAAAGGAAGAAAGAAGGGAACAAAGGAAGAAAGAAAAGAAAAGAAAGAAAGAAAGCATAGAAGGAAGAAAGAAAGAAGGAAAGAAAGAAAGGAAGAAAGAAAAAGAAGGATTAGAAAAACTCGCCCCGCACGCGGACACTTCCGACACGCGGTCAAACGAGGTCGGAGCAGGGCAGGCGATAAACCCACGACAAGCGGGGCTCCACCGAAGGCACGGCTAGAATTAGCGAGTCGTAGTACGAAGGCAGTGGGAGCGGAATAACGGGCAGCACAAGCGCCCCCTCCGGAACAGATGTCCCCAGATAACGACACACGGGCGCTTGAAACGCCTCGCGATAAGAAGTCGACGGCGCTGGGACCGACGACAGATCGGAAGGTGCAAGTCGAAAACCCGAGGGGGCCGTGCGAAACAAGGGAGGACTTCTGCGCACTTAACGGGGAATGTACGCTAAAAAGCGCGCAGTAGTAGCGCAGTGGCGATGGGACACAGAGAGGGGAAGCAGGGAAAATAGGGAGCGGGAAAGGGGGTCCAGCGAAAGGAGGTACATCGCAGGCACCAACAAAAACGCCAAAGGAACGCGGTGGCGCTGTCGTGAGCGGCGTAAGTCGGCCGCCGGGCAAAAGGCACACAGAACACGGGTGCAGAATCCACGGCACCAACGCGGCTCTCCTGCGAAGGCTTTAGCGCCAACGGCGTCGATGCGGGCTCCGGGGAAAAAAAAGAAAGCGAAAGGAGGGGATGAAGCGAGCAGCAGCGGTAGCAGCCTAGTGTTCGCTGGCCGACGCGGCCAAGCACGTCGATTCGGGAGCGCTGCCTATATCCACGGATCAACGCCTGATCTCGCCCAGTCCCCTGGCCCCGCTCTCGGGCCGACGGATTAGAACCCGTAGGGGAAGGCCGCAGCGTGCTATATAAAAAAGACAAAAAAAGACGTCGTCCTATAACCCTCCCTCGCTCTGCTCCAGCCCCTTCCTCTCGCTTCTGGCCGTCTCTCTCTCTCTTTTTTTCGCGCCTGTGTGGTTCAACCCTTCCCTTATTTCCCTAGTTCCCTTTAGTATTCCCCTTCTCGGACAGCTGCTTTCCCGTTCAAAAGGTGAACGTGCGAAACCTCTCTCCCAACCTCCCTCGCTAAAACCATTGATACTCAACGGCATTTCTTTCCCCTTTTCCCTTCTGCAGAGGGGACGAGTTAAACCTTCGGGTGCGGTGCTGTACGTTCGCCGGTGATAGCGAAGAAAGGTGATCCTTCTACAGCGGCGATGGGCACAGCATCCGCTGCCGCTTCCTCCCCCACAGTTTTTCTTCCCTCAGGTCCCTATTCCCCCTCGTTCCCTTCCTCACTTACTTCCTCCGCTAGGGTCAGCACCGTTCGCATTTACCGCCCGGAACGTAAGACCACTGCAAGCACGGGGACTATCGCCTCAACCTCACCCTTCCGTTTCCCTTTCCCCCGCTTTCATCCAGAACTTCCTCAGCACCCGTCCGACGCTTAAAGCCCTGCGCTTAGTGCCCTGGGCATACAGCGAAATCGTCGGAAGGTGTATGCGCTCGCATTTTGGGGTTTGATTCTTTGGCGAAAACCCTTTCCTTATTTCCTTTCCTCCTCTTTCCCTAATGCCAACAAACGAAGAAGAGATAACGATAAAGAAAAAGGCGCGCTGTGCGTTTAACGCGGATCTGACGGTGAAAATGGCCGAGAAAAGGGGGGGGGGGGGAAACGCTCACGTGTTCGGCACGGCGCATCACTTCTCTTGGCTTCGCACCTCTAGCGATCTTTTTTGCCTCACCTATTTCTTATTTTTGTATTCGTCCATTTTATTAGAAAAGTTTGAACAAAGTTTGCCGATGCTTCTCACTTGTATTCTCCTCCTTTTCTATTCTCGGACACTTTGTGCGCCTCTTCTTAACTCGCCGGCAGGGCTGCCGAAGAGCAGGCTGCTTCTTATCGTCGGGTATACACAGCGTCGTCGCAGTGAGCCCTCGTTCACTCCAACTGCCTTCCGTCGCCAGTGCTTCCCTGTTAATGCGAAAGAATTACTAGCCCCATTACGAGAAAAGCCGGCGACGTGTGCAGGTGTGTTTGTACTAGCAGATGGCACAGGAAATCCCAACGATGGCAAGCAAAATAGGGTGCCGTCATCAAGCGGCCGTATGGCGCACACAGCAAGCCGAGCGCTAAAGCGGCTGTTTGGGCTTGTTGGTCAGTGAACATGGTAAAAGAATGCAGCGCGAAAAAAACAAGGACGAACAGAAGTGGACAGGACAGGGCGCCCTGTCCTGTCCACTTCTGTTCGTCCTTGTTTTTTTCGCGCTGCATTCTTTTACCAAGCCGAGCGCCGCCACTTCACACAATCCTATAGAGATCGTTCGTCTGTATATACTCGCCACTAGCTGGTTTTGTCGACTACATTCGTACCAAATTGTGAGCGACCATTTGTCGTACAGCGTCCGGGAGGTGTCATCCGATTTCCCGTTGCATATATAGCTTACATGTGCTTGTCAAGTTGGAGGCTAGCTTGCGACATGGATTAGAACCGACGACGTATGCACTTTCAATTGTATGACTTGCCAGACACTTTACCCCTTCTCTTAAGGAGCGGTTCAGGCGTCCACCGAGATATGAGCACATTTACCGCGCCGTATATTTTCCTCAAAAACCAATTTTGGTACCAAATTGTACCCGCCGCGGTGGCTCAGTGGTTAGGGCGCTCGACTACTGATCCGGAGTTCCCGGGTTCGAACCCGACCGCGGCGGCTGCGTTTTTATGGAGGAAAAACGCTAAGGCGCCCGTGTGCTGTGCGATGTCAGTGCACGTTAAAGATCCCCAGGTGGTCGAAATTATTCCGGAGCCCTCCACTACGGCACCTAATTCTTCCTTTCTTCTTTCACTCCCTCTCTTATCCCTTCCCTTACGGCGCGGTTCAGGTGTCCAACGATATATGAGACAGATACTGCGCCATTTCCTTTCCCTAAAAAAAAAACCAAAACCAATTACCAAATTGTGACGCGGGTTCTAACTTGAACGATTAATAACTGGACGCCCCACTCCAGTTGGAGCCAACACAGTGCTGTGCGCGTTTTAAATCCTCCAACATAAACTAATCACACGCAAAAACTTGGACACATTTCTTATTGTGTAAATAGTTTGTATATATTACTTCCACCCCTATCTCCTTTCATTTCATTTCTCAATTCTGCCTGCTATCCTTCATTTCCACTGCCCCAGCTCAGGTGCTTCAGTATCGATGGCAGATACCGGGGCTACCAAAAATCTTTTCCTACCTTTTTACTATTATATTAATAAAAATCACTACCACCACCACCTCTCGGCGTGGAGGGCTCTGCGTGGTGTTATATGCGCGCGCGCGTGTGTGGGTGGTGTCATACTTCTAAAAGAAAAATGACTGATCGCCTGAAATAAACTGAGTTCGAAAACCGCACAAAACGTCTACGTCTTGCGTCCATGACACGATTTCGCATTCCCCCAAGCAAGTGGGAATGCGAGTAAGTGGGAACCTAAACAACACCTGCCAACGGAGGCAGGTGTTATTTAGGGAGATTTTCCTCTCTCGACCTACCACCTAGCAACCGTCAATCTCTCACCGCCCTCTCCTCCACCCTTTCCCCTAAAGGGGAGAGCAGGGAGTCACCAGACTACGAATGAAACAGCAAAAAAAAAGAGAAATGACAATGAACGATTCAACAAAAATGAACAAAGGCGATTAGAAATAGCAATGGAACGACAACAGAATCAATATTGGAGCAGACTAGTGAGCGAAAGAAAAATGCTACCACATTTTCAGCGCATGAATCCAATTGATCGCCACTAAATATTTGTTTCTTTGCCCCTAAAACGCGTTTCTCAGCTGGGTGCTCTTTAACCACTCGTGAATAGCACCTGTTTGCCGCATTCTGAACGTGCAATTGAGCGAGCGCGACAGTTTACCACTGTCCTCGCTAGTTTTTGCCTAGTCTTAATCAGTAATATTGGGGAAAAAAAAAACTCCGTCACGTCAATTGGGAGCCTCGTTATTGGTGTTAAGAGTTTAAATGAAGGAGTTTCTTTGAATAATGTGCCCTTATACACTCTCCAGCTCTCAGCGTCAGTGTGGGCTTGCGGCTGTACCACTGGTGTTGGGCCTCACGAGATTATCACAAGACCACGGTGGACCAGTGCTGGTTACATGCCCGGTCGCGCTCTACGGAAGCCGAAGTGGTACCGCCAAAGTGCGCCAAGATTAAGACGCACGCAAAAACATTTCGGGGATCCAAGTGTGTCATAAGTGAGCTTCGCCTTGTGTTCCTCTATACAGGGTACCGCCAAAGTGCGCCAAGATTAAGACGCACGCAAAAACATTTCGGGGATCCAAGTGTGTCATAAGTGAGCTTCGCCTTGTGTTCCTCTATACAGGGTGTTCTACCTAAGCATTACACAATTTAAAAAAAAGGCTTTTTGAGTTAGAAAAGCGCTTAGAATTTCGAAAACCCCGTTACCCTCGGCTAAAAATTTTCGCTCTTTGGACGAGTTACGTGCACTGGAGAGGTTGCTTTGCCTGCAAGCTTCACGTAATCGCAGGTATATTAGCGCGATGTCGCCAACATTTATTGGGCCACAGTGCCGAAGGTGACCGCGTTTTCGAAATTCTAAAAACGGATATGGGTACTACCTGCCGCGGTGGCTCAGTGGTGAGGGCGCTCGACTACTGAGCCGTAGTTCCCGGGTTCGAACCCGACCGCGGCGGCTGCGTTTTTTATGGAGGCAAAACGCTAAGGCACCCGTGTGCTGTGCGATGTCAGTGCAGGTTAAAGATGCCCAGGTGGTCGAAATTATTCCGGAGCCCTCCACTACGGCACCTCTTTCTTCCTTTCTTCTTTCACTCCCTCCTTTATCCCTTCTCTTACGACGCGGTTCAGGTGTCCAACGATATACGAGACAGATACTGCGTCATTTCCTTTCCCCAAAAACCAACTATCATTATATTACTTAGCGTAGGCTACACGCCTCTCAATAATTGAGAAGCCTAACAGTAATAGTTAAAAGTTAACTATTCAATATTAGTTAACCAGCCTGTTAGTTAACCCGTCCTAGTTGTTTTCCGATCTACAACACCGCTGACAATGCTATGCCGAAAAAGCGTTGTTCAAACTAAACAAAGCCTATCTTTAAAAAATGTGTCAAGTCTCAGGTGAAACACCCTGTACGCCGAACCTCGGACAAGCATGCCGAGCCCGATACACATCGCCGTCCCAACTCTTCCTTGTCCCAGGCCATCATGGCACACACCGTCTTGCAGCGCAGTGCTGATCAAGACGTAAGCTCTTGCGAAGGCGCCTAGACGCGCGAGGCATCCAGTACACTCACTTCAGGCAGATCGACTCTGGCGGAACAGCAAGCGGCGGCTAGCGTTTAAGCCAAAGTACCGGCAGAGACGATCCGCCCCCATTTGTGGATTTAAGGTCTTGACGAGCAGTTATTTCATCCAGCCTCCTCCTCTACTCACCCGGACACACGAAGTCCTTCTCATCTTCCTCCCTCTCCTTACCGTTTTTTTTTTCTTTTCTTGTGCAGAAGCATCGTCGTTATCGAGGTAGGCTGGGTACCATTACGAAGGCGTGTCACGTGCTCACATCATTGTTCCCCGACGACGCCTGGATTTTTGGGCGGTGGTAACGAGAGTAGCTGATGCAGAGACTGCAGTGAGCTTACAGTTTGCCGACGCTTGCCCAAGAGCACTGCCTCAAGGCAACGGTCGCCAGTAGTGCGGAGGTGTATGGTACGGGCTCACACAAACCACTGCATGTTCACAGAAGTGAACGGGACATGTTAGAGGCGTGACGCCTTTTTCTACACTTAGATATACAGAACCATGGTAATGGGGTGCGATCACGTCCACTTAGAAGTAAAATCAAGCAAACCTACGGGCGGCTGGCGCTCTCCAATGAGTCAATATCAGTCGCAAAGGTATGCGATGAGCAAGAAATGAAAGTTGCCGGAGGCAAGATTTTTCGCCCGGCACGTACAGTTAATTCCCGCGTTTTCACGAATGTAATGAGTGCCGCAGGCGGGTTCCTGAACCACGGGAACAGCACCCGACGAGACAATGGCAGGCGCACTACGGCTATTGTCTCAATGGAAGCTGCTCGCGTCACATGGAGTATAATTCTGACATTACTATTCGCCTCGTCGCCGCGCCAAGTTTTCAGAATCGCGGCTGTAGACAGGACCTTCCCTGGCGCCAACGACGTCACCGCCACTATTAGACATACCGAGGATGCGGCCTCCGTGGACATGTGGCCCATTCATGGAACGCCATTGTGCAATTCATGGAATGACTTGTCGACGTGGCCCACCGGGATGCCGCAGCACGTGAGCTATGAGGGACGAAGAGGAGGGCTTCGGATTTGGTTCAACCACCCGGAGAACGTTAACGTGTACTGGCATCGCAGACAACACGGGCGTTTTCGCATTCCATCCTGGCCCAAGTGCGACCGCCGCGACCGGGATTCGAACGCGCGACCTCTTGCTCAGCTGCCGAACGCCGTCACCGCTATAGCATCGCGGCGGGTGCAAAGGATTGTTTCTTGCGTGTGAGGAAAGGGAGGAGTAAAAGTATCACTATCGCTATCAGTTCTTCACCTTTAGAAAGGGAGATATGTCCGGTAGTTATTTTCCTTTTGCAGCAGCAGCATCTTGTGCGCAGGTCGCGTCCCTCACACGAAATGACGTCATCCGTCACGTGGGTCACCTGACTACATGCGATTCGATAATTATCCTGAAAGCAATTCTCATAAGGCCACGCGACTTATATAAATGTTCAAATTAATAATTCATATTAAAATTCATATTCCCGTCGAAATTTATATTTCTTCTTGTTTTGCCGTTTTTCGTGACGGAGAAGAGGCACAAAACCGAGCTGACCGCATTAATAAAATGCAGCTCTGCACTCTATATTCGACTACAGAATGCCAACAAATAAGAGAGAGAGATAGACAGAGAAAAAAAACTGAGCCAGACTGACACAAGTGCCGCTGTTAAATGATGCAATTCTTACTTTAGCACAGCAAGTAGCCGATTCTTGACAGGAAAGAATTGCGCACATACTTTTCAGTCGACGACTACCTAAACCGCCATGAAATCATTTCCTAACCCGGGATAAAGAACGTCCTGAAGAAACAATAGCGGGAAGAAAAAAAAAAGAAGACCGGCGACCATGAACAATAACTGCAGAACATAAGGTAAAAAAATATGGCGCCGTTATACGATGACCTTCTCCTTCCCCTGTTTGACTGTTTCACTCTTCCCACAAGAGCCAGAAATGGTTACGGAATGAGCAGTCATCTTGTTTCGTCCTTTTTGTCTTTTGACGGGTATTAGTATGGGGGGGGGGGGGGGGGGGGAAGGGGGGCTCGAGAAAGGACGTTTTATGAGGCTTTAATCGTGCGAAACAACTGCGCCTGAGCGGCTTCTTGCGCGCGTAAGCTCACAAGGGTTACGTGGGGTTGCGCGTAAAGACGTAACTGATGGGCGCTGTCTGCAACGAGATCTTAGGAGGGAACCAAAACAAAATAAACGAGACTGGTTTGGGGGAGATATTCGGTTTCCGGAGGATGAATTAATTACGTCGCCGCCCCAGAAAACCTGTGACGGAGCGCAACGACAAAACAACCAAATCTGGGGGCAGGCGAGGGGGGGGGGGGGGGGGCGGAGGGGCATCAATCGACCGTTACGAGTTGCACAGGGAGAGCACGCACCCATTTATCCAACATCTCTCCTGTTTTGTCTCCGCCCTCCCCACCCCTCCCCGAAGGCGTTTCCTGCTTTAAAAGAAAACCGCCTAAAAAAGATACAGGGAGAGACAGTTTCTGACGTCCTGAAAAATTCACCTGCTGCAGACACACGCAACCACACCATGCAGTAAACGCTGAGCGTGTGTGTGTTTATATATGCGGAAAACGGGGGGAAAATTTGCAGGAGAGGGGATAAAAAAAAAGAGACAAAAGAAACCGCTTGTTAAGGGGGAGATTTATGCGGCGGTTATAAATAGGGTCTGAAGGGTGGGGATAAAGAGGCGCTAGGATATATATTTGCGCGCGCACTATTCAGACTCATTAGGGAGCAATTAACTTTCACCCAACGAAAAAAAAAGGAAGAAAAGAAATTAAGGCGAGAAATTAGCGCCGGGTGAAGCAAAGCGGCATTATTCCTTATTGCTGATAGTTAAGATGAATGAGAGTCGTATACGGCGCATGCCCGTTGAAAAGGTTCGACGGAGGCAATGGATTTCGAAGAAAAATAGCCGCACCGGGCCCGTTTTGAAATCGGACTGAGACTAATCTTACCGATCATTCGAAGCCGGCTCGGCGTCGCTCCCCAAGCCGGTAATTAGGGTCATAAGTCACGCTCGCGCCAGAACTGACCTTCGAGATCACGACGGATGCGAGTGAAAGTTATGAATCGACGGAACAGTGGAAGCGAAGTGGAACTGCAATCAAGCGACGCAGAGTTGGAGCCCTCGCTTACAAAAATTTTAGACAGTCTAGAGACTGACCTGTTGTCCTGTTCCTTACGTGTTTAGTCCTTGTCTTTGTTGTGCGCTGTAAGCGTTTTATTCAGTCATGAGCCAGTACCAACTAGCTCAACTTGCTGCTCTATTACTGACCACAGACGTTTGCCTGTAAAGTCTATAGACTTTCTACACACACATACCATAGACTGGTCTAGAAGCAATACAAATCCTACAGGTAGTGACAATCTATAGATTAATGGTCATTCCCTTTTAGTAAAGTTATTTCTGTACACAGTCTACAGACTGCGAATATACAAAAGGAAACATCTGTTTTGGTTTTGGTTTTATCGGGGTTTAACGTCCCAAAGCGACTATAAGGGACGCTGTAGTGAAGGTCTCCGGAAATTTCGACCACCTGGGGTTCTTTAACGTGCACTGACATTGCACAGTACACGGGCCTCTAGAATTTCGCCTCCATCGAAATTCGACCGCCGCGGCCGCGATCGAACCCGCGTCTTTAGAGCCAGCAGCCGAACGCCGTAACCACTCAGCCACCGCGGCGGCTGGAAACATCTGTAGGAAGGACACAGTCTATAAAAGTCTATAGGCACTCTACAGACAATTTTTAAAAGGTGTGCGGGCTGGCCTGCGCCATCCAGGTCAGCCGATGGAATACGCGAACACGAGACGCACTTTCCGACATCCCTTTACAAGGGGCCGCGTCGTCCTGCTAGCCGCATAACTCAGTGAGAGCTGCCATTCCGTCTCCGAGAGTGTGGGCCGGTCTCTCTCCTTTGACTTTTCCTCGCATGGTGGAAGGTGGACCTTATAGACACAAGATGAGCTCAACGCGTGCGCTGGTCGCAAAACAGCCCCGAAAAGAATTCGAGATGATGCGCACACAAGGGACACAAGTAGTAGTTTTACCCCCAGCACCCGAATTCGTGGTCCACTTAATTCAAGCGTTGCCAGCCTCTTCGAATTTAAGAAGTCTCTGATTTTGCGAGAGGAGGAATTTCGAGCGGTAGTCGTCTATGTCCACAAGGCTTTTCACTTCCGTCAGTGTAAGCGCGGATGTCTGGTTCCAATCGAGTTTGTAACGCCGGCTTTGAAGCCTACAACATCGATTCTCACGGCACGCTAGTTATTTCATTCACTATCGACGTTAAAACAAAATCACGATTCCGCCCATAACAACGTCGAAACAGCTTGAGCTGCGCGCTTTCTGCGGGAATTTTACTCGGCATGCATGTACCAATTTTCGACTGCTTCTCCCCATTTCGTATCGTAGATCTGGGAAGCAGCAAGGTTCCTCGATGGAGGTGTAATATAGGCGCTGTTGGTCCAAACCCGCGACGCACTATCACCGTGGCAACTTCATCAACTGTGCATCAATCTCGACATTGGAGATATTTTACTTCACTTTCACGTCTCTTTTGAGTTTCTTATGTGAAACGCTTTAAAATTGTTATGGACAGCAAATAAATGCGTGAAAGTAGCAAATTAGGCTAATTTACGAACGCCCAAGAAGAAGAATATTTCTAGCCCACGCAACGAACGAATAGCAGTAACCACAATCCTTCCATCACGGACTCAAGTAGCGGCCGTAAGTTTGAGATGAATTTGCTGGCAATGTTAGCTCTTGTGTAGTGAGTATGAATTCAGCACATTTTCTGCATTTACGGCCCCTGATGTTTGCACTTGGCTTTCACACATATGTTCGCAAATGCGGTTTGCACAACACTGCTTGCGAGGACTTCATATCTGTCTGAGAACACAAATAAAAAAAAAACTACTGGCAGTTAGTCTGAACTCCACTTAATATGCCGCGTACTGCAGACCTAACATTCGACACGAAAAGCACTGGAAAATTATGGGACGCTCAAAACTGCGGCCACCTAACGCAACGCTTGTCAAATGACCGTCTACAACCGACCAGTGAAGAAGGACGAAAACAGAGCTCCAACGAGGAGCACTTCAGACAGGAGTAGCCAGGCTGAAACGAACGCCCCCGCGCCGAGACCTGGCCATGACGATAAGTCCGTTGTTTTGACAGCGCAGTGTCCCAACACAGCCAGCGGCGCAAAAAGGCCGGGTGACCTACGTCTGTTTAGCGTCCGGATTACGCCTCAGCCCAAGTTTTTCCGGTGTCGCCTTACCGCGACCCCCTCGAGGAGTAAGTCTTATGCCGGGGCGGCTCTGAATTTTGCTATCCTTTCTTTTTCCACCCTTGTCCACACAGAGGGAACCAAGTTTTTGAAAAAGAAAAAGAAAGCGGCAGCTGAAAAAGAACGCATGAAAGAAAAAAAAGGCAATCAAACCTCCAGCGCAGTCAAATGCAAAAGCCAAACAGTCATCTTCTACAACAGCATCTTCCTGTAGGAATCTTAGTCGCGCTCTTGTTGACTCGGGAAAAAATCGAACACAGTAACAACTCGTGTTCGGCGATGGAAGGCATTCTTCACAGCAGCAAGGATAGCATTTATATATAAAAAAAAGGGACAGCGAATCAGACTGAGCGCGTAGTTTCAAAGACACGACGCCGACCACGCAATCAGCCTAGGCGAAGAACAATAGAGGTTAACAACGAACGTACATAGGAGGAAGCAAACAAACATTGCAAAGGAGAGAACACAGGCGGATTTAATGGACTACAAAAAAGAAAACAAAAGAGGAATAACTGGATGGAACAACGTCCGAACTATCGTGCGGAGGAAAAGGAGACCAAAGAGACTCACAATAGGCCACAACTAAGGCACACAGAGCTAAATAAAAGCATGGTAGGCATCGAGCGAACACGAATTCAATTTTTATTTCTTCCCGTATTTTTTTGTCTTCAAATCGAGTTTAGAGTTTGGACAGAACGAGACAAGGCCCAAGGAGAAAGAACTGCTCCTCTTGCAGCGAAGCAGGATCTACCGGCACTGTGTTCAGGAGAATTATTAAAAAAATATTAAAACAATATGACAAGGGCACGAAAAACAAATAAAAACTGAGCCAGCAGCGCTCCGGGTCTGCGCCTTATAACTCGAGCGAGCTTAAGACCAGTGAAGAAGACGAAGAAGAGGTTATTTAAGAATGTAAGCCGTTCAACCAAGAGCCCACAGACACCACCGCCTCAGGGGGGGGGGGGGGGGGGGGGGGGCTGAGTTCGGGGAACGAATCGGGAAAAAAAAGGAAAAGAGGCGTAGGGATTTCGCGTGGGACGTGCTTCCTCGGGACGTTCATTTCTCAGCTTTCTTCCACACATCTCTGTCCCTCCCTTTCGTCGTCGCTGTTGTTGCTTCGCCGCCTTTGAAAAACACCCCCCTCCCTTTGTTCCGCAACGGGAAACGGTTTTCCCGAGGCGTGGGCGCTACTCGGCTACAGGGGAGCAAGGGGCACGTCTCCCGCATTACCGCGGTCTAGCGGGAGCACCGGTTTGGAGAGGCACGGCGATCTGGAGGCTCCGTTCGCTGCCCACAGCGGGAAATCTGACACGCCAGGGTGAACAAAAAAAAAAGAGAGAAAGAAAGAAACACGCGCCGCACACATGCACGCACAAAGCGCGCAAGGAAAGTACTGAACAACGGACACGTGAAAAAGTGATCTCGCTAAGGCGCCCGTGTGCTGTGCGATGTGAGCGCACGTTAAAGATCCCCAGGTGGTCGAAATTATTCCGGAGCCCTCCACTACGGCACCTCTTTCTTCCTTTCTTCTTTCACTCCCTCCTTTATCCGTCCCCCTTACGCGCGGTTCAGGTGTCCAACGATATATGAAACAGATACTGCGCCATTTCCTTTCCCCAAAAACCAATTATTATTATTATTATTTCCTTTCTATCTCTCCCTCCGTTCCCCGCCCCACGTGTAGGGTAGCATACTGGGCGTCGCCTAGATAACCTCCCTGCCTTTAAGTTCATCTCCCCCCCCCCCCCCCCCCCCCCTCCCCTCTCTCTCTCTCTCTCTCTCTCTCTCTCTCTCTCTCTCTCTCTCTCTCTCTCTCTCTCTGCTGTACACCAGTGATGGTCAAGTGGTATGTGGCAGGTGCGAAGTTCGCTGCACAGTTTCGCTGGGAATCCAGCGGTTTTGCGATGGGTTCAGTATAACGCGAGTTGAAAGTGATCGCTTCAGGCTACAACATCCTCAGAATAAAATGCTCTCACACAGCTCATTTTCGCACGAACGCTGCGACGAATACACGCAATTAGCTAGCCTAAGGATCCCTCTATCCTGTACCGTCATGCTTGTTGCGGACCAAGAGACTGCCACGCCAGAAAAAAAAAAGAAAAACAATCTTGGTCCTTTTCTGCCGGAACGAATGCGATAACCTTCAAATCGCTCCAGGCTATACAAGCTTTCCCACGGCTTGGTGTTCTCTTGGATGCAATGCTTGGGGAAAATGGGTGTCTGAACCGCACGCGCCGGTACACAAACGATCACGCGCAGGTGCAAGCACACAGTGCGGGCACCTTCACCTGCGTCGACACCTGAACGCGCAAAATGCGAAGCCATTGCCGCAACCGAACAGACGACCTCGCACTCTGCAGCAGAACGCTCAGGACAGAATGAGCAGGAACGTCGCTCTAAAAATGGAAATGACAGTATTGTGGAGCGGCCATAAGCTTTATATATTGCCTACATACTCCACATACAGTTCACCTAGAAACTCCATATTTTACTTAATATTATACTCTATATACACTGGCACACGCTGTGCATTTAAAACGTCCTAGATTAGAATGCGCCTGTCAATTTTGGCCTGAACGCCTCGTCCTCGAATATTTATAGTTTCGTATTGGCGCCCGTGGTCCAGAAACTTTCGTGCCTGAGTGGTAGGAATAGAAAGCCCTTGTTATCACTGCATGTCCCTGAAATATGGTTTTTCGTTCTATTTTTTCTTCGCGTGGTACAAGTGACATAATTCCGCGTATCCTCTCAATCGGAGGCTTGTGCGTGATAACGAGAAGGCAACGCCCTTAATTCCAGAGAACAAGAAGATACACGTAGTTTTCAGCATAAATAAGGCGCAAATTTACTTCCATGTGCCGTCTATAAGACGAAACTCGAGAGATCAAATAGAAAAAAAAAACAGAAGAAAAACGAATCTGCCACCAAAGAGGTACCCTAGAGAACGAGAGAGCACGAGAGACCGCGAGAGAAGAAGAAAAGGAAAAGAAAACGCAATGAAGAATTAATGGCCTCAAGGCGTCAAAGAGAGACACAACGTACGCAAGAAGTAACGCAGAGATACACGCCGGCGTTCAAGAGGACCTCGGAGGGTAGAACATGGGTCCCCGCGCAATTAAGCACGCAAAATGAATTAACCAACGTCAGGCGGCATTAGTCTGCGGGCGAAGAACGAAACATAACGTCAAACGGTTGAGCGAAAAATTAGGAAAAATAAAAAAAAACAACAAAAAATTGGGAAAAAAGGGATCCGGAGCCGGCAGCACGAACGAGATGACTTGAATGATACACGCCCCTAACACACAGCAACGCCGCCGCCCGTCAAGAATCGAGGAGCGAAAAAAAAAAGACGAGAAAAAAGAGTAGTGCCATATTACTTGAGGAGAAGAAGAAGAAGAAGAAGAAGAATGAGCCGAACCATCTTCGAGACCGAGCTTCTACGTCTGGCGCCGTGACAAAGAAAGCAAATTTGCCCCGGTAATTTTCTCGCCTCGAGCGGGCGTTCCACATATACGACGTTCTTGCTCTAGCCGTTACATACCTATAGCGTTTTTTTAAAACATTTTTTTCCCCCAATCTACTGCACCGCTTATTTTTCGAAAAAAAAAATTCTACTACGACGATAACTTCATAAAACCTCTTACCGGCGACGGAAGAGAGAGCGGAAGGAAAAGGCGCCCGGGAGCAGCTTGGATTCTTTTCCGCCTAATGGTGTTCCACGCAAATTCTGATAGATGGCGGGAGACTTTTACCGGCCAAGAATGTGTTCGCCTTTCATCCTGGCGGCGCTGGCGGGCGCTCCTTTAGTGAGACGTAGTGTTCTCCAAGTCACCGTCTGCTTCGCGCTTTCGAGTCGATGTATTTCTTTTTCCTCCTTTAGAAGAAGCAGATAAAAAGCCCACAAAATTCAACAAAAAGAAAAACAAAACCATGCTGCAGCAATAAAAAATAGTTACACAACTCCTGGCCGCCAGAGTATTTTATTCATTCTTTTTTTTTCTATTTAGCAAAAGGCCCTCCCTTGCACAACAATACAGGAGACGATAAGAAGCGCAACAGATACAAAGGAACGATTCTTGGCCGTATCCGACACATCGAGGAATTCAGGAACGTATAGACGACGGACGAGAATGGTTACCTTTTTTTTGCCTGTCTTTTTATAGACAGCCGCGTTTTCCTCAACTGCCACTTTTTGGCCATCATTAGTCCGTTCCCGCCGAGGCACTATTTGTCGAGGCACAGACTCCAGGGTATGTAATAGCTGGGCTTAAACGCGTTTCCTTTTCTGAGCGTTTTTAGGTTGCCTTTTCTATTTAGGTAAGCAGCAGAAAGGATTGACGTTTATTCTGGCTTTTAAGGGAGAAATCAAAAGAAAGATGCAGGCTTATAACGCTGTCTTGAAGCTATGCCGCTTGCAATCATTAAGTCATGTGTTTGTTTTCCCCTGCTTTGTGTCCATGATTTGGTTTTATCGTAAAATAAAACAAATTTTGTCGCAAAAAGCAGGGTTCCAAGTAGGGTAAACATGTTACGCATATCACGCACACATTGTATCAAGCAAAGCCATTAAGGCAAGCAAGCCATAAAAGCAGGCGAGGTACCAAACAAGCAACGAACCCAATAAAAGGAGGGACGCCGGGTACTATAACTCTCATTCTGACCTCAAAGGCCAGCTGAAAAAAAAAATATCTTCCACAGAATTCTAGGAGCCCCCAGCCGATTTGAAACGTTTTCTAGAATTCAGAGCTTAAGCTCAGACGGACCCCAAAGACAGTGATGTGTACAACAGTCCGCCAGAACCCCAGCGTTAATGCTTCTTTTACTGAAGCGGTCCTCCATAAATAGAAAGGCAATCAGGAAATTTTTCCTTTCTTTTCAGAAAAAAAAAAACACAGGCCGCTTTCCAAGTTTCTTCTCTTCTTTTTTTTTTTCGGTCCTAATACTTAGGCTTTCATTTGGACGACGCCTCTGGCGTGACCTTCTTTGAGTGGGCGCTTATCGTGCTGCGTTCATTATTTACATGTGCTGCGTTTCCGAGAACTAAGAAGGCTTCCGGACGAAGAAGAACGCAATTATGCAGACGAAAGACGGGGAGACCAGCGCCACGACCACCGGCGAGTGCAGAGGACGCACGACACGTGGCCTTTCACCAGGACTGGGGACAGCTTGTCGCGCCCAAAATGACCACCGACGAAGGAAGGAAGGAAGAGGAAGAAAGGAAAGAGGGAGGAAGGAAGGAAGCAAGGAAGAGAGGAAGGAGGGAGGGGGATGTAGGAAGGAAGGGAGGGAAGGAAGGGAGTAAACTAGGAAGCGCAAAATACCGGACGACGGACAGAGTAAGGGACACAAAAAACAGGTTCACTCTGTCCGTCGTCCGGTATTTTGCGCTTCCTAGTTTACAACATGCATCACCAACTAGTCCGGCAGCTTGCTCTCCTGAAGGAAGGGAGGGAGGGAGGAAGGCAGGGAGGAAGGAAGTAAGGGAGGCAATGAGGGAGGGAGGAAGGAAGGGAGGAAGGAAACCAGGGAGGGAGGGAGGAAGGAGGGAGGCAGAGAGAAAGAAAGGAAGGCAGAGAGGGAGGGAGGAAGGCAGGAAGGAGGGAGGAAGGGAGAAGGAAGGAGGGAGGGAGGAAGGGAGGCAGAGAGGGAGGAAGGAAGGAAGGAAGGAAGGAAGGAAGGAAGGAAGGAAGGAAGGGAGGGAGGTAGGGAGAGAGGAAGAGCTTTGTTAGCAACCACTGTTTGTTTAACGCGCAACGCTCTTGACTCCTTAATCTCTCGTTTCAACTTGTCGTCATAGCTAAGTTGATGCATTTGAATGTTTTTCATAATATTGTCACGTGCTGGTGACAACGCCGAGGACAAGAGACGAGCAGACTAGCGTGGCTCTGAAACGAACTCTACTGGGCTGACTTGTTTCCCCAAAGAACTGAACAATTCGGCGAACGTGATAGCAATTCGCGTGCTCGGCGGTCGTCCAAGAACCCAATCACCGCAGCCCTCGGTCTCGCCCGATTTAAAACTGACGAGAACTTTTGATACAAGGCGCGAGATCACCTACTACAATCTCGAATAACGCAGAAGCCGTTGCGCGCGGCTGCAATCATTCCAGACAAATATGCTTGCACCTTTCGTCACAAATAAAGAGATAAATTGAAGTGCCGGCGGCGTTGCGCATAAAGAAACATTAGAAGAGCTCGCACCTTTAACCGCCTCACAAAATGGCATCGCACCAATGCTTTGAAACGAAAGAAATGCGGACAAAATTAAACAGTGAGAATGAGAAAATAATTACCGAGAACGCAGACACAAAGCGTCCATCAGCGCACATAATAAGGTTTTAAGCGCACAACACCTGCAACATCTGGGCGTGCGCTCCAGTTCGGCCAATGCACTTGTACGGGCCGGAGTGGCGGCGCAAAAGCTTTTCACTCAGTCCGCGGCATCGAATGGGCGTCCACAATCAGGCGTCGTCGCCTGGCTTGTATTCCGTGTGGCGTTGGAGTAGATTCAGGCGACGGGTATCAATGCGCTGCTGATCCTTAACCTGTAGACGGGCAAGCCATCGGGCTTCCTCTGTGTCTTGAACAATTTTTTTTCCCGCACTTCTTAATGAATATTTGCTGAGCGCTATTCCTCCTTTATGAACTCCCATCCACGGAAAATTTATTTTCCGTTGCTGTAGCGTAAATAAATTATCAGGTAAACAAAAAGCACAATAGATTAAACACTGTGTACAGTTAAGCGCTACACTATGAACAGAGAGGAAAATAAAATACATAATACATGACAATAAATTATTTAAAATAAACATAATAGTGCTCGCGGTTGCGCCCGGGTTTTCTCTCGTTCCCGTTAGGTATGCACGCCGCTGTATGCAAATTTAACGCCACCGCGCCAGGGAGACCTCACCGCCCGTCGGGAAGGGGCCTCCATTATGTACGACACAAGAATGCCCGGATGCCTTTAATGCGAGAGGGGAACCGTATGCCGAAATGCGAGCGGCGACGGGTGAAGAGAAAGTCTCGACTTGCATAACGCGCGCGCAACAGCGCGGTTGCTCGGATACGCGATCGCTCCGAGGACAGAGGCTGTGAAGATGTCGTAAAACGCCGCGGGGCACAGTGGCTCCTCTTCCAGGCTTCCTGAATGAACGTCCCAGGACGGGTTTCTCTTTTGCCCGTGTCCCCTTCCTGCGCGTAAGATGCAAGCCGTAACCAATCGAGGCGGGATATGCCGTAACGCCCTTTAGCCTCGGGCGAGCTCGTGGGATGAGTCAATGAAACGGTAGAAATGAATGGACTGTCCCCAGACGGAGTGGGATTAGGGAGACTTTTCTCCTTGCTTTTTTTTCTTTTTCGTTTGATGGCCGCGTTTAGAACGGGCACCAAGAATACTTTTGTTCGAGGCAGTTAGGTTTTACGAAGCGTAGCTGAAGAAATGTGAACTAGCGCAACGAAACAAGCTCTGAACACGACAGACATGATGAGCACCGAGGTTACTTTTTCAGAGTCGCTTATAACAACTACAAAAATAAAACGAGAAAACGAAGCAGAGGTTGACTCGTGCTCTATCTATAAGACATAATAGCGCTCGCCCTCTTATATTTTTAAGCACAGCACTGCCAAAATCATGCTTCTGCATGACAGTCCACTGTGTAGGCCTTACTATGCCCAAGCCTAGTTCGATAAGGTTTCGACTGGGGACGCACACGACCACGTGAATGAGTTTTAGGTCACGACATAAAACGGTTCTGACGAAGACATTTCATCCAAGAAAAAGTTATAGCAATGACAAAAAACAATAAAAGTTGTTTTGGTAGCACTTAAAGCCGCGTGGAAGCGGGTGCTGAACACTCGTCAAGATTTCAGCCCAGAAGCTCTAGCGAAGAATAGGGCAGAAGTGTGAACTCCGACACAACTTTCTCGAGGCAAAACGCCAGATATGCGGCCTCCTGCCAACAAGTATTCGCTTGCGTGAATTCGAGGAAAACCGCGCAGCTCATCCCAGCTTTCAAACGCATACCTTCCGTGGCTGCTACCAGCAGGAGCAGCAGGAGCTTTGCGCACATGGGGTGTCAAGCATTCGGACAAAAATCCTAACCCGACGCACTTAGATTTAGATCGTTACTTAGCTGAACAATTCGGTGTAGCGGATCATGGGGTTTAAGATGACAAAAAAAATAAAACAAGGTAGAGTTATACTTATAATTTATTTATTTATTTTGCAGCACGTGCACCATCCAATTTCGACGCACTTGCGGTGAACAAAGCCTAATGCTCGTAATAAGAGAGACAAGAATAATTACTTAGCGGCTGATGAGACGCAATCGGGACCTTTATTTAGCACCACCTCAGCGAGCGGAATTCCCGTCACCGATCATCGCCAAAATGGCCAGAGAGTTTTGTCACACTACAGCCAATTTGAGAACAAAGCACGCTTTACAGGGGGACACGCAGAATTTAAAAGTTGGCGGCAATGACAGAGTGGCGTGGACACCAGCAAGATGAATCACCGTATACATTGATGATGCCCAGTGACGACGCTCTAGAAAGACTCCCAAACTCTGAAAAAAGTGAACTGACGTCGAACAGAGTGACCGCGTTTTAGTGTTACCAAAGACTGTGCTGATGTGTACCGGGAGCAGCGATGACACTGTCCGATTTCACAGCCAGCGTAAGACTTGTAGCATAATCATATCATAGTGCTAAAGGACGGACACGACAGGGAGACGACATCACTTTTTTTTAGCTGCAGGTATGAATAAAACCGCATATTGCCGACTAGGCTAACAGTTAACGTTTTTGAAGCTCATACTGTACAGGAAAGCAAAATGTGCATTCCCAGAAAAATATCGCGCGCACATGGTGAGGCTCTACTTGGTGCGGTGACGCCCAGGGAACGCTAAGCCCGTATTATGCAGCTGTATTCTCTATACTGATTGTATTGCAGTGTACCGCGGTATTCTGAGTGAAGCCTAGTAAATAGGAAACGCATGGTTGACGAGTATGTGAATGAAAGCAGCAAGCAGACGCGGGAAACAAAATTTTTGCAACTATTGCCACGTGCGGTGGGTACTCCGTCGCACCGCAAATGCTGCTAAACTCAAGGAATCAAACGGCAGGGAAAAGTTGACCAAAAACAGAGAAAGAGAATGCAGGAGGTGAATGGCTGTTTTATGTGAACGCTGAACGATCTTTGCCAGGCTAATACTCTGCCCTGACTGAGATTAGCGTCGAACGCCAGCTCTGTGTAATTCCCTTCTTCACCTCACCGGCATGTCCACACAACTTGATCAGTTTTCCGTTTTTACTTCTCCCGCTGCGGGCGCTTGCATAAGGGGAGTTCATTGCACTGGTGTCAACAAATTTCTGAAGTTTTGAAGCAGTGGGGCTTATAATTTTATTCTTATGTAATACTGATGGAAAAGGTACTCCTGACATGTGCTTCTGGGCCTAGCAAATGTAATCACTTTCGAGTCTGTAATAGTGTTACACTAGACGTATTCGCAACGTCAATCTAGTGCGTAGCGCGCCAGAAAAGCTGGTTCTCCTGCATTGCTGGTGTACAAGTGGTGAAGCAATCTCTACAGGAAAGAACTCCAGAAATATTGGAGGCAGGCAAGCTCACCTGACTTACGCTCATCTTCCTTACACCAGAAAACCGGCACTTAAATGAACCAAAGAGTGGATAAATTACATGAAAATGAGAGAACTAGAGAGGACAAATCAAAGGCTTGAGAATGTAAGATCTCTATAGAGCGCTAATCCCTACTTTCGTAATGCTCTGGTACACGGAGAACGACGCCGATAAAACTCGCCGTTTCTGTCTCCGTTTAGTGCTTTTCGTCAAAAAGTGGCGCATCACAAAAACACTAATTACTGTTCAACAACAAGTAATCTCTTTTCTAACCCTGCTGAACGATCCAGCGCGGTCAGCACAGTGTGTAGAGCTGGCCGGAAACATCCGACGGCAACGCGATAAACACCGCTCCCTTCCTTTTCAGAAAGAAAAAGTCGCAGTTAAGATTTATTTGAAAAGCCGCCGTTGCGAAACTGCGTTTAAATAGAATCCCACCAAGAAGCCAGCATACAGACCAATTTCGCTGCATTCCTCTCCCACCACGCGGTAAGGCTTCTTCAGCTTTTTGTTTCGGCACACAACCGAGAATTCTCGGAAAAAGCGGAGCTGTTTGTGCTGTTGGAACGAAATAAGAGTAATACGATTATTTTCTACTTTATTACTTTCTCGCCGCGTCCATATTTATGTTCTCTCCTTATAGGAATGAGCTACTCAAACCTTAGTTTGCGATGAGGCCAAAACATTCACGGCCAAAGACCCTAACACACTGTGATCTGGTACACAGTTCAGTAAGCTGTCTGAAAAACTATAAACGTTCACAGAGCCTGTACACTTTGCTTCGGGCTACCTCCAATTATGGCTGTTTAATTTGGTCACATGTTTATTTTTCTTTTCTGAATGTTTATTAACTACCCTGAACAGATCAGATAAAAGACGCGCTTAATAACATAACTATCTGAAGGTTGAGCGCGAGATATAAAAAGAAATATATGCTGTAGAAAGTCATGGATGTTCATGAAGAGCGTTTCGTTGCATTCCAATGACCATCGGCTGCTTCTCTCGTACGACATGCATGCTTCCCAGTAGGCGCACTAGCACGAGGGACTGCACGTTCTGCTACCGCCTGATGTAGCACATCTTTTCTCAACAGCGTAATTGTATTGCCGATGTCTCGACAGGGACACAAGTGAGGACAATAGCGCCAGGACCAAGCAAACTGCAAAGCTGCCATTTCTTCAAAACTTCGGCGTCGCCAAATCTATCCGGTTAGCAGCTCCCTCTACTTGGGAAGTAGAGGGCTTCATTGCGAAGCGTAAGGGAGCACGCAACAATGTCCTCACGCGCCCATGAGACGGGTGACAAGCACCTGCACGCGATACTCATGCGGATACTGAGGTTTTAGTGAGGCACTGAGGTACGAGGTTTCCGTGTCTTAAGGACTGTTATCAGGTACTACGCAAAAGCAGATGAGCATCGGCTTATGCAAAACTTCATGTATCCTTATTCGGTGCTGACAGGAGCTAGAAGAGATTCGCCCAAAGCAAGCAACGAATCATGGAAAATAAATGAGAGTGTAAGGCTTATTTCAATACCCAGCCCATTCAGGAATGACCATGGGATATTATTCTATCACAGCCAAGAGGCTATTATGTATCACGCCACGCAGGCTAGAACGTGTATTCATATTCATAAAAAAAAACGTCCACATAATTCCAAGTCAAATTAATCGGTTATCATATGATGTAGATTTTATGTTAACCAGCACTTCCGCGCAGTGCCAACCTTTTCTATCGCGTTCGCGAGTGCACACGCGTATAAAGAAGGAACAAAAAAAGCGCGCAGAGCAGCAGGACACGATACCTGTGCATGGATCACAAGGGCTGTTCCCACAGGTGCGCATCAGGAAGTGGATAACCTTACCTGGAAGAGAAAAGGGAATTTAGGATCACGTCCTCACACTCTTATAGGAAAGCAGAGCTCACAGAAAGCATCAGGGGGAGTATAGAGCAGGTGTGCCACGTTATGACACGCACAATAATAATAAAAAAACTAGCGGCGCATATTATGAAAGTGGCACGTGGGTAAATGATAAGAAGCGGTAAAAATGGTAAGAAATGGCAAAAGAAAAACAAGTCGTTCGCAAACTGTATGAACAGGAACATGAGTTTTTCAATACGCAAAAGAAATTATTTGAATGGAACTAGAACAATGAAAGACAAATAATTGCAAGCTGCAAAAAAGATATTGGCGCTGGAAAGGGCTTGGAATGATTTCCAGTCCCTACACGGCCATTTTGCCTCTTTCCGCGGCTTGGAAATCGAGCCTGCAACATGGTGCATCACGGGAGGACACTACAGCAAAAGTTCGTAGTTCGACTGAAGTACATCCATCTCCCCAGTAATATTAGGCCGAGACAGCTAGGTAAAAGGGTGTTCTGCAAATACGCTTGACAGCGACTGAACTCTCAGGACGAAAAAAATAAAAGCCCCGAAAAGAGACAAGGAAAGAACAAAACGTACGATAGAAGAGCTATAAGTTATGAACAGTTACGTAAGCCAACCGAGAACATCAACAAGCGTCACCTGACAAAACTACAGGTATGAGTAAGGAAATGCGTTCGCATACACCAACGCGAACGTCGTGATTCGACCATCATGACACAGAGGCAGCTGACTCCAAACAGCCACAGTGCAGCTCACAAGGAACGAAGGAGGAGAAAAAAAATGCTAAAGGAGCATTCACATTATGCGACACTATTTTTAACGTGACCTGTAGTACAAGGTTCTTCAAAAGTTCTCAGGCCACAGGGTCTGCTTTTCAGCCTTATATCCTGGAGCTTAAGATGCCATTAAAGCTATCAAGGTTCTCAGGGTAGAGCATGATGCTTCTCCTATCATCTACATAAATTTTCAGCTTCGAGGGTGCCGCAAGTTCCGGAATATACTGCTTAAAAGCAGAGCGCGTGGCCTGGGAACTTTTGGCCAACCCTGTACATGTAAGTGCAAGTCAAGTATGTAAATAGAAATGTAACCAGTGCCGGACTAAATTGGATTATGTAACTAAGTGAAATGGGTCATGTGACCTGGCTACGGGACAATGTCATTCATTGAGGATGATGACCACGAGATTTCGAGGGCCGTGGCTATATCTACTAGAATTTTATATATATATATATATATATATATATATATATATATATATATATATATATATATATATATATATATATATATATATATATATATATATATATATATATATATATATATATATATATATATATATATATATAGAGTCACCGAAACCAAGGTGCATACGGAAACGTTATTTTTTACTTATTTTTTAACGTATTGTGCTTATCAGTGGGATAATATTGCTTAGGTTAATAAATCGCTTAAAGAAAATTACTTATAAAAAAGCAGAAAAACAACCATGCTGCCGGTGGGATCCGAACCCACGACCTCCGAATATCGCGTCCGGTGCTCTTACCAACTGAGCTACGGCGACGGCTGTCCAATCTGCTGCTCTCGTTGGTATTTATGTTTATTTGGTGTACGCGAACGTTGAGAGTGTTCACCAGCGAGTGTTGGCTCCCTTCACAAGTTTGTCAAACGGGCCCATTTACTTTACCTTTTATATATATATATATATATATATATATATATACCTATATATATATATACTATATATATATATATATATATTATATATATATATATATATATATATATATAAAAGGTAAAGTAAATGGGCCCCGTTTGACAAACTTGTGAAGGGAGCCAACACTCGCTGGTGAACACTCTCAACGTTCGCGTACACCAAATAAACATAAATACCAACGAGAGCAGCAGATTGACAGCCGTCGCCGTAGCTCAGTTGGTAAGAGCACCGGACGCGATATTCGGAGGTCGTGGGTTCGGATCCCACCGGCAGCATGGATGTTTTTCTGCTTTTTTATAAGTAATTTTCTTTTAAGCGATTTATTAACCTAAGCAATATTATCCCCACTGATAAGGCACAATACGTTAAAAATAAGTAAAAAATAACGTTTCCGTATGCACCTTGGTTTCGGTGACTCTATATATATATATATATATATATATATATATATATGATATATATATATATATATATATATATATATATATATATATAAAGTCACCGAAACCAAGGTGCATACGGAAACGTTATTTTTTACTTATTTTTTAACGTATTGTGCTTATCAGTGGGATAATATTGTATTAAACCTTTGCCTCAGCGCAGGTGAGAATGAGCGCTAATGATAGACAAAAAAATGAACGGACACGGGAAGGTCAACATGTAATCGTATAAAGTACTTTATTCGTCCAACATGAAAGTGATCAAAAGAATCCTGTCCGCTGTAGGTATATGAGACCGTAACAATTACAACAATTAAGCGAAACATTATTCTTGGGATCTACCAAGCACACCCAGAAGCCTAGAAAGTCAAACGGCCTAGCCGCGCCACCTGCTAGCTGTCCTTGTTATCTTAGACGGTAGAGTGACTGCCGAGAAAGGTGGTGGTCCAGAGTTGGATTCCCGGGAGAAATTTTACTTAAAAAATCCGATATTTCTGAGAGAGCTCCAGAGGTTTCCAGAGGCGTATGGATGCGCATGGGCGGATGCCAATGAAAAATTTCTCCCCTATTACAAATTTAGTCTACCTTGCGGTGTATCCCTTAGCACTTCGGAATAAGCCGTGAGCCGTGATTACAAGCTCAACCATGACAAGGTTAGACCAGCCAGCACTCGCCTTGCAAAAGCTACCAGCACAGCGCGGGAGAGTGTGTTTCCAACAGCGTTCGTTGAGCTTGGAAGTCGTTTAGGCGCACGATTAAAAAAAAAAAAGCCCTGCTTCGTAAGAAAGAAAACGTAATACGACTAACAAAACGCCGAACGCCTTGGACATGAATCGCAAAAGGGAAAAAATCAAATCAGAGAGTGTACTGAGATCTGGAAGCTGCAGGGTGTCAGGTGCCTTACATGAAGGCCTGGGTACCAACGCCATCAGAGCCCACATAGGACCAACACAGACACCCACACGCCATTTGAAGCGGGCGAGAAATAGACACAAAGAAAAAAGAGGCAAAGGGAGAAAAGCAGTGTCACGTAAGAGCTCCGTTGGCAGGCAAAAAATTAAAAAAAATAAGCAGCGAGAATACGACGACGAAAGTCGCTTTACTCATTTATTTATCCGTCCCCTCTCTATACAGCTTCACCTGAGCAGGCTAGGAAGCCTCGGGGCAAAGTACACGTGAACGAGAGAACCCCTTTCAGATGAGGCGACGAGAAGCCCAGCTTACAGGACTTTGCACTCCTCCTTGTCGGAGGGCTGTCTCACGCCCGCGCAAATTTCACCACGAGGCCTTTTCCCCTTCCTTATATTCGGCTCACTTCACCTAACCCACCCCTATGGTGTTCTTACGGTTCCCTCTTTTCCCCGCTGCAGCATTAAGATCTGCTCTCGGAGGGTGAGAGACCATTTGAAGTTGTGATGCAGCGGGAAGAGATCAGATAAAAGAAAAATAGAAAGCATCATAGGCTTCAGAACACCCACTAAGCATTTCCATGTCTTTCCTTCCTTCTTTTTTTGCTTTAATGCGACGGCTACATACGGGAGTTATCCTAAGCAGCCACTATAACGTCAACAAATAAATTTTTATTTTCCTTATTCAGCTGGAGGGTAGACGGTGTCGTAGTGTGTCAAGGTCGGAAACTGCGCTGATCATTTGCTGGAAAGACAGGGCGTCATTCGGGTCGGTCACACCCACTAACGACGAAGGACGTGGACGCACTCGAAGATGCAGTCAGGGTTGCGAGTTGGTGCACATTTACATGAAGCGGCTTTTGGTCCAGTTACATCTGTTACACCACAGCCTATCCTGCCTTTTTCCTGAGTAGCTGCGGGGGTGGACGGTTCCTCTAGACTCTCTGCTTCCCTTCAGTCAACAAAAAAAGAAAAAGATGGAAGGTGAGTCTAAAAGCTTTTCGCGTTGATTGATCGCTGCCGTGAGGGACACAGTGCTTACGTACAGTGTTAGCATTGCAAAGGTTTTTTTTTGTTTGCTTACTTGAAAGTCGGGACCACGAGGGTTCCGTGGTAAGTTCGCGATAACGGCAAGAGATATTGTTTAAAATTGGCGATTGCCTATAAACCAGACAGGTGCACGAATTTGATACGTGAGAAGGTATGACGCCAATCATGTCGGTTAATTAGTAATCGAGATGGCGTGAGAAACAAAAGATAAAAAATGTAAAGCAAATATTCGAGGGGAGCCTCATGTGAAGCAAAAGATTAAACAAAAAATAGATCCACAAAATAAAAATTTAGATGCACGAGTAAACGGGAGGGGGGGGGGGTAAAAAGAAACAGCGGCAAAAATTACACGAATGGCCTCTCGCGGGAAGGCGCAATCGCCTCAAGATAGCACGCAGGAACACCCGACCGAGAGAAAAAAAAAAAGTCAGAACAAGAAACGAAAGGATAGGAAGAACGAAGGGCGAGAGAAAGGAAAACGTATGGAAGAAAAAAAAAGGGCTGGAAAAGAATAAAATATGAACAGAGAAACGGGAAACGAGAGAAGAACATCAAATTGGCAGAGAACATATAATAAGAAAGTCAGGACGTAAAAGTTAGCGAAAAGGTTACCGTAACTTTTTCTTCCTTCTTTCGTGAAAGCACGCCCTCTGCATACTGCGCACCAAGGTGGTAAGAGAGAGAGAGAGAGAGAAAAAGGGAGAGAGCACGCAAGTTGAAGAAGTCTAAAAATACGACAAGGAATGAAAAGAAGGCAACGAAAATCCTAACGGAATAAAAAAAACAAAAAGCCAAGGGAAGAAATAAAAAAAAGAGCGACAGAAGCTCGACCGCGTTTGCAGACGGCTGCCACCCGCACATTCCGGCAACCACCCCTCCGCGCCTGCACTCCACCCTTCCTCTCTTTCCTCCTCTCCTTTCATTCCCCTCTCCCACCTACCACCCGCACCGGTTCCTTGCTCTTCGCATCGTGTTCTGTTTAGCCGGTGTCTCACATCCTCCACCCCGGAGGCATCCTCCCGTTCTTGCCTCTCTTTTCGCCTCGCCAGACGGCCCGCTGCTCTTCTACGGCTTTCCTCCGAACTCAGAGCTGGTTCCCTCCCTCTCGCCCGAGTGGGGCGCGGCGGAGACGTCGACGAACCTTTATTTGGACTCGGCGAGGGCTGGGCCGCCGGGCTTCTCAAGCCCCGGGCCCGAACGAGCTCCGCTGCTCTAGGGATGGAGCCCGGCAAGCTGCGAGCCGACAGGGAGAGAGAGAGAGACACTCAGAGAGAGGCGGGGAGAGAGGTCGGGAAGAGGAGAGAGAACAGTGCGATGCGATACCAAGGCGAGAGAGAAACGGCGAGAGAAGTTTGCGAGGGACGCCAGAAGACACGAGAGAGGGCAGGAGAGGAGAGAAGAGGCCTCGCATGTCGCCACAGGCCAAAGAGTAGAGAAGCACAGAAACCACTCCTGCAGCAGTGCACTAGTGCAAGGGTGAAAACAGAAGAGCGCGGGCGAAAACAGGCCACAAGGGAACCCCCACCTCGACTCCTGAATCCGTTCCTCCTCTCCACCCTCCTCCGTCTCAGCCGACCCTCTTTAATTGCAACACTCGACTTGGACAGGTATACGTGCCCGGCGCGGCACGTAACCCAGCGCCCTTACAGCAACACCGAGCGGCGGCGTTTCGCGTCGCATCAGGCGGGATTAATTTGGAGCCAGCCAGAGGTTAGCGGCGGTGATAGCGCGTCACACAGCAAGGAGGACGAAAGGGGGGGTGGTAAGCTCCCTGGTTACGTAAGTGGCCGGCATTAAAGAGGCGCTGCGAGGCGTGAAGAACGCCGTTTGGGGAACAAAGCTGCTCTGAGAATGGAACGGCTTGAACGAAAGAAGAGCTGCTTTCTCAGCAGTCGCGGAATGACAAAGCAACAGCGTCGCAGGGAACGAGCGAAGAAATGGAGAGGAGCATCAAGCTTCAAATGAGACTGCAAATAAGGGCGCCGATTTAAAAGGGGAAAACAAATCTTTACAGTTTGAAATTTCAGGCCGCAAGAGTGAAAAAAAAAGAACCGATCTCAGCGCCATAATACCGCCTAGAGTTTCGTAATGTGCGCAATGCTATGAACATTGCAAAGTACCAAGGATTACGTACCCAATATGCACAATCGCGTTTGGCGTGACGTCAAAGAGGTGGCTTTGAGGCAAGTGAACCCAAAGCAGCAAGGGAAATTTGGAATCCGCAATGAGAAATGAGGACAGGTCAAAGATTCGCTCCGGCCTTTTAGGCCTTGATGACCTCACATAAGCACAAATTAGCAAGTTTTTTTTAGTCTTATATTGATAGCCACCGAGATCAGAAGAGATAACCGGAAAGATGCCCCCTAATTCATAGGAGATCGACTTTCCACACTCTCGAGCTTTTCCTTGTGGTTGAAAACGACGAGAAAGATAGCGTACGGCACGGCTGAAAGACGCTGCGCGATGTGAATGTTACAATTTTATTTTTATTACTTAAATGCTTGCTTCAGAAACTAAAATTTCCGCATCCTCCAGGCGTGAAACCGTTCAAAGCTGCTGCCAGAGACTGAAGCCTCATTTCAGATCACATTTTCAAAGCATCCAGGCACCGTGACGTCCTCATGCGAGGCGCAATCGTGCAACATCTTGGTGCTTTTTAGGCTAATCGACAGGCACAGCAATTAAAGAAGCAAATATAAAAATTCCAGTATTATACAAAAAATAAATTCAGGACTGAAAGGGCTAGCCATAATTGGTAACCGCCAAGAGAACCTTAGTATGGCGACATAAAAGCCATGGTACAAAACGAACAAAAAAGGCGTTTAAAACTGCTAACGGGGAGGACACGAGACCAAGCAGCATGGATGTAAAAGGCAAACACTAATGAGCATGGAAGAAAAAAGGAACCGCATACTGACTGCGAATGGAAACTAAAACGGGGACGGCGGCTATCGGTTAGCAAAACATTCATTTCGTCAGAAAAAGCAAAATGCAGATTGTCCGTGCTAGGCAGCTATCAGTACACAGCTGACAGCGATCTGAGTATGGCCCATTCAATGGCCCGGGCTTGAACGCCCAGGTCTGAGCTGACCAACACGGCCTCCAATTCCTCGAGAGTAGAAACTTGTATTAGAGATTCCAGTGGCCGTTCTTCTTTACAGTTCCACAATATGTGGTCGTAAGTGGCTATTTTGCCACGCAATCACCGGGATAGAATTTTGATAGTAAGAAGTCATTAAGGATCACGTCTGGGGTCGCCTGCAGGCGTTCTCCTGCGCCTTATCTAAGGCTTTTTCTGGAGTGGGGAATATTCTCCTGTCTAGTTTAAAAAGATTAGTGAATAGTAATGCCGTGATATGATGCTAGGCCATCCTTCGAGAAACTCTCAGTAACTACCGCGTCCCCTTCTCGGGTGGCGAGTACTATTTTTAGACGAGGTGTGACCAAGAGAAGAAAAACAAGAGGATAAAAAAATACCTATTCATGAGGATGGCACTTTGGTCTACACTGAAAAAGGGTCGGGGCAAAAGGCTCAAGTGCAGGTTAAATCCTGCCGAGCAGGCCGGCAGGCCTCGGGGACGAAGTTCTACAAGGAGCGAGGAACGGTGCACGCACCCCCCCCCCCCCCCCCCCCCCCCCGCTTCCAACGGCAGCGTTGGCCACTCCTCCAAGAAAAACACATCGCAACGCGAGTACACAGAACGAGGGAGTGGAGACTGCTCGATCGCTGCACGAAGAAAACACTCCAGAGTGGGTTATCACGGAGAAGGACACACTGACCATGAGGCAGATAACGGTCCATATATGACAAAGAAGCAGACGGCGTAGTCCATATACAGCGTGTTTCACGTAAGGCTTTACACAACTTTTAAAAATAGGCTTTTCCAGTCAGGAGAGCGCTTTTTTCGGCATGGCATTGTCAGCGGTGTTGTACAGCTCGCGTCACCCTTGTGTAGAGCTACCGAGCGGCGCACATTCTTGCAGAAAAGCTGACGCCTTGCTGCAGCTTCTACGACTTAGAAGCAGCGCTTGCGCGCAAGCAGAGCTCCATAGATTTCCAGGCAAGAAGATGGACAGCACGTTGCTCTGAAACCATCGGCTGCTTTCTAATTTTAGCTTTTGTTGCGTCGAGCGTCGAGCGCTCTACACAATAGTGACGCAGACTGCACGTGAAAATACAGCTAAGAAGTGCTAACTAGCAGGCTGGATAACTAATATCGAATAGTATTTTAAACTATTAATTTTAGGCTCCTTAATTTTGAGAGGTGCTTAGACCACCGCACGTAATATCCATATCAGCTGATAGAATTTCGACAACGCAGTTACTCTCGGCGCTGTGGCCCAACAAATTTTGGCTAATTCGACGAATTACGTCCACTGCAAGGTTGCTTTGCCTGCAAGCTTCTCGAAAGTGCGTGCATTTTGGCGCGATGTAGCCAAAAGTTGTTGGGTCAGAGCACCGAAGGTAACCCCGTTTTCGGAATACTAAAAAGTGATATGGATATTACTTACGGTTTGGCTACACGGCTCTGAATAATCAAGGGGCCTAGCAGTAACAGTTAAAAACTAATCTATTCGATATTAGTTAACAAGTCTGTTAGTTAGCATGTCTTTGTTGTATTCTGATCTACCACACCGCTGACAATGCTATGCTGAAGAAACCACTCTTCTAAGTCAAAAAGGCTATTTTTAAAAGTTGTGTAAATTAAGTCTTAGGTTTGGTTTGGTTTATGAGGGTTTAACGTCCCAAAGCGACTCAGGCTATGATGGACGCCGTACTGAAAGGGCTGCGGACGTTTCGACCACCTGGGGTTCTTTAACGTGCACTGACATCGCACAGTACGTGGGCCTCTAGAATTTCGCCTCCATCGAAATTCGACCGCCGCGATAAGTCTTAGGTGAAGCGCGCTGTATGACAGATAGGAAGAAAGCATAGTCCATATATGACAGAGAGCTTGGCTGCAAAGTCGAATATCGAAAGCGGTCTCACGAGGTGAACTGAGGGAGTGGAAAAATATGAGAGCGCGCACGTATAGGTGACTGCCGTGCCGCACGTGCATAACTACCAAAGCGTACAAAAAAGCGATGAAAAGGGATAGAAAAAACTAGCATCCAAGCAGGCTTCGGCCAGCATGGTGACTAGTACTGCCGAGCAGACGACAGACGCAGTAAACGCAAGCAGACGATGACGGAGAAAGAGGCGCAAGACGGGACAGGTCAGGTCAGGTGAGCAGAAAAATATGGCCACCCCCTCCGAGGAGACTGCGAAGATCTTGAGAGGATACAGACAAGAAAGAAAGAAGGAAGGAAAGAAAGAAAACAAGGAAAAGAGAAGCAGGGGGAGGCCCGTGCGAGGATTGTTAAATATAGACCTCGGGCCACTCTAGGCCGTTTCCGAACCCTACGCGCTACGGACTGCAGCACTGAGGTAAGCAGGATAGGCTGGCTGGCAGGGAGAGTGAGCGTGTTTGTGGGCAGTGGCTGCGCCTGAGTGTGCCGCGGCAAAGCCTCCAGACAGGGGCTCGGGTCGGGCAGTGGCAGTCACTCAGAGAGAAGGGGGGGGGGGGGGACATGGTGAGCGGGAAGAAGATGCGGCGGCGGTGTCACGAAGCGGAAATGAAACCGCTCCTCTTCCACGGGAGGACCGAGAAGGGCCCCCCCTTTACTGCCGCGGCGGCAGCTTGCTCCTGATGCGCCAGAGAGGGTTCCCCTCAGTGGGCATTTCCACGCCGCCCATGCCATCCTCATATGCGGATAGTGCTTTCACGGGTTGGTTGATCGGCCAGCCGCACTGTGCGTCGCCGGGAGCTGGATTCGCCGCGGTGTACGCTGGTAAACGAGACGGTGACATCTGGGCGCGTGTGGCTAAGAGACGATGAGACGCGGAGGCACGATATATTTGCAAAACTCAACATGCTTGGATAGCGCCTTTTTTTTTTCTTTCGTTTCAAGCCTCAAAGGAAGTTTAAATGGCTCTGCACGCTTAATTCCTCTCACCTAACCTTACATACGACAGAGGCTATTTCTCTGATTCTGCACTTCGTTTACTTCTGAATGCTTAAAGACATTTTTGCACAGACACGAACGATCCTTATCTTTTTGGGCAGTTAGTTGTAAGTGCCAGAAGGTACTTTTTTCTTTCTTCCCGATGAATTCATTCATTGTTTCGTCAAGCGCCAGTTGTTATCACTCTCGTACTCATATTTATGTTTTTTTCCCTATCGGAAGCAGTAATTACTTCTACCCCTTTGTCCCAACCACCTGCAGAGCACGAAAACAAAACAAGCAAATAAAGAAGGAGGACACACGCGCTGTAGCCCAAAACTGCGGATGCCTATGAACGAAAAACTTTTTTTTTTCAGCCGCCGCGGTGGCTCAGTGGTTATGGCGCTCGGCAGCCGGCCCGAAAGACGCGGGTTCGATCTCGGCCACGGCGGTCGAATTTCGATGGAGGGGAAATTCTAGAGGCCCGTGTACTGTGTGATGTCAGAGCACGCTGAAGAACCCCAGGTGGTCGAAATTTCCGGGGCCCTTCACTACGACATCCCTCATAGCCTAAGTCGCTTTGCGACGTTGAACCCTCAGAAATGAAATCAGAAAACGATGGCCATTATAGTGGCCTTAGCTCACGACAGGTGGCGTTAGTGAGGCGAGAAAAAAAACAACAACAAAAGACCGGTAAAAAACCGACCAGAGGCGCAGGTGATAAATGGAGGAAAGTAAAAATTGGACTGATTGTTCGATTTCCGGGTTTTCTGAAGTTCGACGCCTTGCACAGAATGGCACGGGCGATATAATAACAACCCGTTCCCAATAAAGGGCGCCATGGAGATGTTATGGCTCACGGCGTCCGGAATAATCGCGTAATCTGCACTAGGTGGTCTTTTAACTAACGCTTAATTGGATTTCCCGCTCGTGGCTCACTGGTTCCCAAATAGTCTGATAACTGACCGAGCCCTCAAAAGAAGAGAACAACGCGAAAGCGGTAACCCTTTCTAAAAAAATAGTCAGTCTTCCGAAAGTAATGAGCCTTCCGAAAACACCGAGTCTCCAGACAGTACAGGTAGAAGCAACGTGAAAGCACTTTAATGAAGCTGAACTCCCTGGGTGCGATGGAAGCTTACCCTCAAAGTACATTTCCTCGAGGCGCATGATCCCTTTTACGCACTGGAGAGGTGAATAACGAAGTAAATGTGAACTGGCTTAGAGTGCAGCCGACTGAAGGCCGCCTTTGATGTTGCTCACGCCTGTAATGACTTCCCGATCGAGTGCGACTCAAATCACGTCTATGTGCTGAGGTAGCTTTTACGACCAAGAAGTCTGAATTCAAGTTGTCTGATACAGGCCAGCACTGAAAACCGGCAAATTGCAATGGAAAAAAAAACAGACGCAAATGCATTACTTAGGTTCCTCCGCGTGGAGAACGTAAGAAAGCACGAGAATCAGATGAATATCTCTACCGTAGAAAAGGAAGCACGGAACTGTGAGAGCTGAATGACGCCAGGAACATCATCACAGCCCGACCGCTCAGCCATCGCGCTGTCTTGTGTTAAAAAAATAATAATAAAATAAAAGAGTAAGCTATTGGGGAGCAAATTGCAGTGACAGGGAATTAGATGAATGAGGCCATGAACAATACACCGCGACCAGAAAGGGTGTTTCTCTCACTTTCATCTTCCCGAACACAATTCTTTAAATAAAGCACACACGCACACGCGAGCGAACACTTGCTGCTGCATATCCAGCCACAAATCACATCGGAGTCCAGGACCCTTAATTCTCCCATACTTCCTTGGCCACCCTTCGAGTTCCACCCTCTTCATTCTGCGCCATCGAGGGACCATCCGCTCGGCGAGGCCGACGACACTCTGAGTTTTTCCCCCAAATCTGCTCGTGTTTTCTTTTTGTGGATCTCCTCCAGCACGGCGCCTAATAGGCGTTTTCTTCCGGTCTCCTAATGACGACTTAATGAAGCGCGCGCCCCGGAGTGGTTCGTGGGGCTCACAAAGAGCGGGACAGAGGCCCGACAGAAGAAGAGCAGAGGAAAGGGAAAAAAAAGGAAAAGCGAGAGAGGAAAGAGGGGGAGAACGCGCCGGGGCCTTTGAAAGGACCCGCGGAGCTAATTGCCCGACGCGTCCGCCTCGACACGCAGCAGACGACGCACTCGAGTGCGGGGCAGACGACGCGCTGCTGCCCACTTTGGTCGCCTTCGCCCACGGCTTGAGTGGCTTGAGTCGGACGGGGGAGACGGTGGAAAGGGGGCGACGAAGATGCTTCCCCCCTGCCAGGTTTGAACGGACGCGGGTCCCGATTCGTTCCGAAAGCGATGCATTCGACAGCCTAAGTAGACAGCTAAGCCGAGTAAAGTGGCACGCGGTTGTCATCATACTCCAGCTTTCGGTGTAGCCCCATATAATGCACACTAAGAAAAAAAATGTAGCGTCTCACCTCATAGAGATGATTGCAATGCATCCGTTATTTTTGTTTGCAGTAAAAGCTAGGCACCCGTCATCATCATCACTCGTTTTAGCCTTACGGTAACATGTTGCGGGAGAGACGGTACGCTAAAAAGTCTTCTGGCGGGCGCCGCGCTAACCGGAAAGTCAGGCGTCCGGTACCACGGTAAACGGTAACGTAAACACGGTAACGATATGCTATAACTCTCTCTAATTTCCACTATTCACGAAGGTCCGGGGAGAGGTCAGTGAATTTTTACCGCTTCCGAGGGAAGTGGTAAGAACCGTGACCCAAAGCGCGGATCGCTGCAGTTCGCAGAGTCAGGCGTTTACTTCTTTTGAGGTAGCAGCGGATGATCTTGCATCGCGCAGTACGCTCTCAACAGAAAGAAGTACACTCTAAACACAAATACATCTACGTGAGAATAAAATCGGAGTAAGCTGTCCCCTAGCGCACACCCTTTTATGAAAGAGAGTGCTCTAGAGGATAGCTTACTCTCTTTTTATTGCCGCAAAGGTGTATTGGTGTTTAGAGTGCAGTACCAGCAGTTGTAGCCACACCTCTGACACCAACACCAAGGCTGGCCTAGCCCACAGCCGACTCGCTCGCTGAAAGGGTGGATCAGCTGTTTTTTTCACGCGTGCCAAGGGAACGTGTTTTTTAGTACGCAGGTCTAAATGAAAATGTTAGTATCCCAGGCAACTAGGATGAACAGGATGGACAGTTTAGGTAATGAGTTTTGATCCGTTCCGAATTAGCAAAGCAAAATCACGGAATACAGGGAGAAGCGTAACGGAGTGGATTCTAAGAGAAAGTAAGCGTAGCAGGGGGCGGCAGAAGGTTAGGTGGGCGGATGAGATTAAGAAGTTTGCAGGCAAAGGGTGGATACAGCTGGCAAAGGATAGGGTTAATTGGAGAGACATGGGAGAGGCATTTGCCCTGCAGTGGGTGTAGTAAGGCTGATGATGATGATGATGATGATGATGACAGGGAGAAGCGAAACTGTTTCAGCGTTGTGTGCGCGCCGCTTTCCCTCTCTGTGCTTCGCATTTTCCGCACTGCTTTGTAATTCGAATTGGCACTTTGCGACCCTCTGCAGCAGTCGTCCTTTCGGCTGCGGGTAGTGTGCGATCGTGTTGACATTGCTTGCGATAGCTGGCTTTACTAGGAAGGCAAGAGTGCGCTACAATAAAAGAAACGGCGGAAGCTGATTCACAAAGGTGCCCGTTCGGGTAGCCGCTCTTTAAGGCCAGCTTAATAGTAACTTTAAGTAAACCAGCAATCTATTATCCTCACTTTTCAAAAGTTTTTGCCTAGCCTGATTTTCGTGTTCACTGCTATCGGTGCAGCGTGCTGATTTTATGCTCTTTTATGCTAGTCTATTTCTCAAATGTGGTTTTATTACGCGTAAAAGCGTGCGCAAGCCACTTTGATATCGCATTTCATATGGGCGCTGAATAGTCGAAGCGATAAGCGTGGCGTCTTTGCTTTAGCACTGGATAAATGTGCCTTAAGTAGTGTGCGTGCGTGCGTGTGTTTGTTACGGGGAGGGGGCAATAATATTGGTCTCAGCTCTGCTGCTATACAGTAAAACACTGCTGAGCTCCTGAACACGCACTGAAAACGGTGCACTGAACCAAGAGCGTAGAAATCTGTAATGAAACGCCTATTTTGATGCGAGCATCGCTTTGTAAGGGAGCGACCCAGTCCACCCGGCTCCCGCTTTATGAATTAAAAGATAGGACTCCGCGTATGAGACAAGGGAAGGAGACACATGAGCGAAAACGACACGACTGCGACACCCTCCAGTGCCCGTGGTGTCGTTTTCATTCCTGTGCATCCTGTTCTTGTCTTATTCGCGCAGTCCTACCATTTAATGAAATGAACCAACTAGCCTGCAAGAACGTTCTACTACCACTTATGAAATTCCCGCCATAGAGGGTGCTGATTGTTCACTTCCAGAGCAGTGCCTGGCTGAGGTTAGAGTCCTTATTAAACGAGGCTTAGGAGAGCGCTGTTTCCCTTAAGCTCGCACAGCCGTGACCAGGACAACAGAGATAGAGGCCGGTCGTGACCTCTGGTGTCAACCACCCGGGGACACCCTGTAAGTTCTGCCAGCCCCGGCCAGTTTGACTGACCACCACGGGTGACCCGGCAACATCGCTGAAGCGACACGTTCTTCAACCACGAGATGTGGAGCCCACGGAGGCTATCACAAGTGATGACGTCACGAAGGACTAATTGGACACAGCCTCACGGCACGCCCGGAAAGCTCCTAACTTCGCGGATAACACTGAAGCAACGCACAGCGCAACCATAATAAGCAGCGTGTGTTTTTCGTTGCCAGGACTCCGGCACAGCGCCCAGCAAGCGCAGCTAAGCCTAGTTGACCTATAATACTTTAATGGTAGCCACTCGGTCATTATCTAGTCTTGCGTCACGGGTGACCTCAACGCGTTTTTTTTTAATGTTCAAACCCGCGAGCCACGTGTTGGCAGCCAAAGGAACTAGAAGCGCTCTTGCAGAATTCCTGGTGAAGTTGTAGGTGGCCAAAGGAACAACAGGCTGAAAAAACGCAAATATTTCGAAAGAGAAATCCTCGCTCGCGGAAACGCACAAGACAAACTTAAAGCTGTCTGCGGAATTCCAGAGTATAATGCCACCTTTCCGTCTCAACAGCTGCTTGGAAATCCACGAGTAGCAATGAATCATTTTCTGCCGGACAATGCATCTCTCGGCTTGGGCTTTGGCTCCAGCCGGACAGCCCAAAGGTATTGCTCGACACAGGCCGCACTAATCCGCGTTACTCGCGTTAAATGCGGCGATGGCGAAGGCGGGAGAGACGGCTGAGTCGACGAGTGTAGAGAGGACGACGCCAGCTTTTCTCGTCCGCGAAATAACGATGCAGACGACAGAAGAGGGGGCCCGCCGCTTAGCAGACGACACGCGCCAGCTGACTCGACCCGGGAGAAAACCGAGCCACGGCCTGAGGGGGGGGGGGGGGGGTAACTCCCAAAATGGCCGCCGCCTCGTGTTCGGGACCAAACCGTCACGGAGCATCGAGGTTCTCGGCAGCTTGAGAAGGTGTCAAAGGAACGAAAGCAGACGACTCGCAAGAACACAGAAAAGAAGTGGAGCCAGAATGAGGGCAGTTTTGAAGCTCTGGTGCAAATTTTGACGACGGGGGCAGTGATAAAGTGATCAAACAAAAAAAAAGGCGCCGAAGAAGTAGGAACTATTGAACCAGAACATGCACTTTCTTCCTTTCATAAGAAAATGCACCTTTATAATTAAGGGTCTGCATTAAAAGCAAGTGAGCAGAAAAAAAAGCAGCGGGAAAACCGAAAAAAGGAAGAAAGTCTCCCAGTCAAAAACAAGAGTACATAAACAAGCGAAATGAGCCGAACAAGGCTAAAGAATAAGCAAGGCAGCAATGTGGGCTAGTTGGTTGTGCAATTGGTTCGAATAACGCGCTACACACTAACAAAACGACACTAACAAAGCGCGCTTGTCCTGTGTCCTCCGTTCCAGTTGTCGTTTTGTTAGTGTGTAGCGCGTTATTCAAACCAAAAGGCTAAAGAGACGACAGCCACGGTGGGCCATTTCGAAGCACGGTGTTTCGGTTGACCAGTCGACGGGTGCGGCGCGAAACACCTCGGATGCTTGTAGCTGCTTTTTGAAGAGCATAAATATCTTAGTAATGTAAGCGTAAAAGTCTGGAACGTCCAGTGGACATTACAAGTCTCACGCTAAACCTAGACGGCACCTGTCGCAAGTTGACAGAAAGCGCGTTGCGGTGCGCCTACACTTCCATGTCGGGGTAAAAACATTCCCAAACGAAATGCAGGCGGTAGACGAGGTCATTTGGCGAGTTAAAACTTGGCATTGCATGGTATGGTATGGTATGGTATGGTATGGTATGGTATGGTATGGTATGGTATGGTATGGTATGGTATTGTATGGTATGTAGAGTATGGTATGGTATTGTATTGTATTGTACTGTATGGTATGGTACGGTACTGTACGTTATGGTGTGGTACGGTATGCTATGGCATGGCGAGACCATGCCGATTACGATCGTAATGTTCAATGACTTTCAACAACTCGTATTGTACAGTCGGCCACACACTCGTCTAGAGAGCTCAGACAGCGAGCTCTGTTCTGCAGTTATGACAATCGGCGTTACCTGGTGAGCCCGATACAGCTTTCAAAGGCATGGAGAGTTAAAGGTGTTCCACGGGAATGCGCATGCATGATAGGGTCATGTTTAGAACTTTAGGTCACACGTAAATAACAATAGAGTAGTCCGCACTGCGCCGTTTGAGTGTTGTAGATAGGTGTGTGGGCGACTGTACTTCGACTCTAAAAACCTCGAGGACCACGCAAATACACGCACGTAGACAACATATGTTTGTGCGCATGCAAGGACAGCCTTTGTCAAACGTTTACAGAGCAGGGGATTTGCTTCTAAGCCGCGTTGTGGAGCTCCTGTGGCAATCGTGACAGTCCTACCCATTAGAGGGGGCAGTAGCAGAAATCTTGTTACGTTCAGGAGACTCTGATCACTAAGGATGCGCTACAAGTCACACGGTATGGCTCAAAAGCAAACCAGCCGGGCTCTAAATTTTGACGAAGGTCAGCGTCAACTCAAGACAATTACGACACGAAGAGCAAAACGATAAGACGGTACCTGAAGGAGATTAAACACTGGCGCAGTTGATTTCCACTTAGAAGACGGGAATGCTAATCATTGGAACTGTTATTTACCCTCAGCCCTTAAGTGCTTTCTTCTCAAGGGTTAAGTTCGTGCCTTTTTGTTGTCGTTTCAGCTGTCTCATTCGCCTTTGATTTCACGATGTTAAATCCCGTCATACACAAACATGTCAGTATTTTTTGCTATGGACTGAAACGGAGTTTCTCAATACTTTCAAATTGCACTAGTGGCAAAATACTTTCATTTTATTCGTCCAGAGTGCCACTGTGTATATTTTCCGGCAGGGAGATGGGGACCTGGGACATAAAACTTACGAGACGGAATGTGGATGGAATGTACGGAAGGTATCATATGATATGACATGATATATGATATGATATGGTATGGTGTGGCATAGCTTGGCATGGTATGATGTTATGGTTTTGCATGGTGTGGCATGGTATGAAAGGGTATGGTATGGTACGGTTTGGTATGGTATGATATGGTGTGGTATGGCATGGTATGGTGGTATGGTTTGGCATGATATGGTGTGGTATGTAAGGGTACGGTGTGGTATGGTAAGATATGGTGTGGTGCGGTGTGGTGTGGCATGGTATTGCATGAAGGTATGGTATGCCATCATATATCATGATATCGCAAATGGCGTTTAAACTCCGAAAGCGATATGAGAGGCGCCGTAGTGGAGGGCTCCGGATTAATTTCGACCATGTTGGGTCCTTTGACACGCCCTGAGTCCGCAGAGTACACGAATGCCTTGCGATTCGTCTCCATCGAAACGAGGCCGCCGCTGCCGGGATCAAACACACGGTACTCTAGCTCAAACGTCGAGCGCTCTAACCATTCAGCTAGGGGTAAGGAACTCAAGTTAGTTTCGGTTTGAACTACTACAGCGCACTTAGTGGTTTAAAAACTTAATAAATCATAGAACGCAGCGCGATGGGCTGCAGAGATGGTGGAATTGTATGAGGCACCCAGAAACGAAGCTGCTTTGTTATCGCCGGCGGTGGCTCCAGTACTGCTCACGGATGAAGTTTTTTTTCCAACTGGATACAGTTGTCTCGACAACGATACGACGAACCAGTTGCCTTTCCTCCAGACGCTATGGGAGGAATTGTCGCTGACGTCTGTATTGGCTGGACAATAGTAGATAAGGAAGTATGACTCAGCCATCATGGCGCGGCTGCTCGGGTAGGGATGCGATGAACAATGCCAGAGATCATGTTTAAGAATAAATGTTGGAATATGATGGAAGAAATGCAGCCAAACCGTCTAAAACCGGTGACAGTATGAGAGGAAACAGCCAAAGCCGCAAGGCGTTTGCGAAGAGCGGCACCCTTTCCATGCGGAGGTACTGAATTCATGCCCTACCGGTGGCGTGTTGTCTTTCCTTCCACTTTCTTTCACATCATCCCCACCCTAGTGAGTATTTAGTTGCCTCCTTTATATAATCATACACTTGCAGCTCGATTCTTCCACTGTCTAGTCTATGCGAATGCGTAATCTTGACAACGAGCCAACGAACGTGGCAGCGAACGGAACAACGCGCTTTCCAGCAACGCGCGCGCGCGAAGAGGACATGCCTCCGCCGCATCGTTTTTTCCGCAACACGCCCCAGCGCAGCGGCGAAGCCGAACGAGCGGGCCGCTCCCTTCACCGGAGGAGCGGGCGCGCCGGCAATCCGCGGCATCACTGCTCGCTCGCGGAGCGCCCACCCCGGGCAGGCAGGCCGCGATGGACCGGTCCGCATCCTCCGTTCACAGCCTTCCCCCTCATCTGCCACAGCTCCTTTGCTTTTTCTTCCGACGCTCGCGGGGAGCGCCGGGAAGACGGAGGATGGAGAGCAGGCACGGATGATGATGTGGAAGAGAAGGGAGAAGAGGAAAGATGGAGAGGGAACAAGCAGCACCGCGAACCACCCTCTTTTCCTCTGGTCTCGCTCACTCAGTCTCTGCGTTGTCTTTCTCGCTCCGTTTCCTTTCTCCCAGCTCCATCCCCGCATATCGCCACACGGACCTGCTGCCAGCATCTTCTCTTCCAACCTCTTTCGATCCCCTGCTCTCCATCCTCTTCTCCGCCGACTCCTCGGCCTGCAGCATCTCGACACCCTCTCCTTCCTCATGTTCTCGCCCTCTCCCCTCACCTCTTTCCATGTCGCTCGCTCGCTTCTTTTCCCGGCTACCGGCCCCTCACCCAGCGGCGTCGAGTGGTAGCGCCCGCAGTGGTAGCGCCGCGCTCGCCCGGGCCTCCCGGCCGAGGCCGCCGCCGCCGGCCGCCCCGGTTCCCCGCGACGCTCTAAAGCGCCTTCACCGGAGCTGTTCCGTTTGCCGATCCCCAGGAAAGCGACGCGGGAAAACAGCCGAAGCGCAGGAGACGAACCCGACGATATGCGCGGCCAGTGTCCCTGGTTTAAGCCTCCACCCCGCTACCCGTTTATTCCTTATCGGATGCATCTTCTTTTATCGTTGTACCATCTAACGGATGTTGCGCGCCCAAGACGGATGAGACGGAAGGCCAGGAACCGAGGCATGGCCGGACTCTTCAGAGTAGGCGGGCGGTCAAGGCTCTGCTCCTTCCATCCTTCGGAGGGCAGGGACAAGGCGAGCTGCGAACGGCAACCGACGACAGGCAACGGCCACGACGTAGGGCGTGAGAGGATGCTGTGCGTCGAAGGCGGGAGCGACACCGGCTGCTGGGAGAATCGGTGATACCATCAACCACTGACTGCGCGCGCTGGAGCAACGCTCCCTAATTTAACCTCGGCGAGATAGCAGCAAGATCTTTTCGTTATCGGGAAGATAAACGAATATTATGGGGCAGAGATTAAGACTACGCAATTTTTTCATTAACTTCAGACTAACTAAGCGTCAAGAAATTAGGCTATACTTTCTTCCTTCCGTATCATACCTAACACAAAGCTGCATCCACGGGAGTACCGGTTGCATCGTGGTTAATTTCCAAGGTCGCCACTACTGCTGGCATCAGGAGCGTTGGGCTTGCTGTACACTGAATTCGTAGCGTGAACGTTCTAACGGTAAAAAAAACGCCTCCAACACCATCGCTCCAGTTTAACGTTACGAGTCAGACAGAGACGGTTTCTTTCAATTCGACCGACTAATGCAGTAAGGCGTGGCCAATATTCACGCATGAACACATGAACGCCAAACCGGATGACCGCCGTTTACAATTCACATCGCCGAATCAGCTCAGCATCACGGATTGAAGACAGCCTTGGCCAAAACCAGAAAAGCCTCGCGGGTAAAATCCGCAAATCGAGTGAGAAGGTCCCTTTTGTTTTGCTTCTCTGTCATCCGAAGCCGTCGGAGAGAAGAAGAAACACGACGCCTCCTGGATTGCACGCGGCTTTCAGGGGCCGACGATGGACCACCGCCGCTTCCAAGTCGAAGGCGGAGAGCGTCAGCGACCGACGAAACAGGATAACACCCCCAGGAATTCAGATAAGATCGGCGGGCCAGCGACGGGACAACGGAGAATTATAAGGAGAGGAATTTCAGGTGGGTATTCCTTCCGTCATCCTATATACTTGCCCACTTCCTTTCTGGAAGCGACAATGCTAAAGGATTACGAGGCACGAAATGGATAAATAAACGATGCCCGTCGTTCCGAAAAGCGCGCAGAAGCGGCTGCCAGGGAGGTCGAATTCTTCTCCGAAGCGGAGAAGAAGAGCGTTCGCTGGCGGCGGCGTTGTTTTCGGCTCAGCGCACTGCGCTCGCTGCTGCCGCTATTTTCGTTCGCCCTCCCTCTTCCCCTCTTCTCGAGGCGGCAGCCAGCGCGGCTCGTTATTTGAGACCGTGTCCCATTTAGGCAAAATAAACCGCGGCGCCGGTCGGAATTTTCGCCAGGTTGAGTTGCCGACGCCCGCACCGTTTCCATGTTGCGCTCCAACGGCGGTTCGTAATCGACGAGAAAAACCAGCCTTCCGACGAACAGTGATAACCGTAACAGCAAACAATCAGGACATCCAGTGATTGCGAAATAAAAAAAAGGAGGCTTCGTAGAGAGCCGCGTTGTGGATCTGCATTACAGTCATCAGGGGGCAAAACTGATCCGCCGATTTTTACGCATCAAGGTCCGAGCCCGCGACCTCAACCAAAACACCAGCCGAACGTCACATAGCCTCTGAGGCACCGAGGTAGGGCGGTGGAAAATTGCTGAAAAGGATGAAACATTACTGCCACTGAAAGGACGCCCCCCTTCTTAAAAAAATGGGAATTATCACAAAGTAAAAAAAACACATGTTTGTTGTATCGCCTGATAAATATTTAAAAAATAAACTGCAGCGTACTCGATAGTTTACTAGGCGCTAGCGACGAAACAACTGCTACGTTTTACGACGCGTAACTTTGTTTTCTTTTAGTATTGAGAGGAAATGAGCCTTGAGTGAGCGCGATTCGAGGATGAGAAAAACGCGGACGGGACGCAACTCGACGCCGGCCGAGTCTGTTACACGGAGCAGTGTTTCTTCGGCGAAACCCAGCCACGCTGCAAGCACGAAAAAGTCCCGTTGTCAATGTATACGATGTTGGTAAACTTTGTGCAATGCACAAAACTTTGACCAGCTCTACGAGGCAGGATACAGCGTTAGAGCGCAATCTGGAAATAGTGATAATAACTGAGCCGCACATTTGTTCGCAGGATTAGCAACAGTTCTGGCCAGGACAAGCAGTAATTAAAAGAGTACCAAGGCTATCGCGAACTGTAAAAGATGGGAACTGTACCGGTACAGGCATGTATGTATACTGCACATTAAGCTCGTAAAGATATCCAGTGCGAAACAAGGCGTGGAAAGACGCGGAAATAAGGACCTACACCGATTTCGATCACAAGCGAAGGGGACGGAGTCGTCCGCGCAGTTAACAAGAACGCACGTCGATTTCGGTGTTCTTCCTGACGCGAGTGAAGCTCGATTTTTTGTTTAATTTCGTGCAAAAATCTCGTATGTATCCCATTGAGATGTGTTAATGCTTCCGGCGTGAGGTCCCTAGTGCCATCGCTATAGTGTTTAATTTTTCCCTACGGATGCAAGGATCACGAATAAGAGTGTCAGAGAGACCAGCTAATGCGGACGCCAGAGAAACAGTCATTTAACACGGCAGTTATTCCAGAGTTAATGCGGGCCACTAAGGAACATCCGAAAGCTTGTGAATCAGTGTCTAGCGGGATGGCGACACGCTCATCGCGCCGGCATCGAGTCAGGAGATTAGAAAAAGAAAGGAAATAGCTTGGAAACTCTTTTCAGGGAACGGTCTCAAGCGAGGGAATTTTCCGCAGCGAAAGAATTCTTCGCCGTTTCGCCAATGGCTACAACGCCACCTATACTGGCACACAGCATCCGTACTCAGGGCGCGCCAGAGAAGAGCCTGGCGACAGATTCGCCTAACCTGCGCACAGAAATGTAGAGCATAAATGCACGCGCATATATATATATATATATATATATATATATATATATATATATATATATATATATATATATAGAGAGAGAGAGAGAGAGAGAGAAGAAAACGCCGGTGCCTCGCAATAGCCGGGCGCGACAAAAGACGTGCCGTTTGTGTCGCTCAAGACATCCTACTTTGCCCCACAGCTCCTAGCCTTCAGGGGAACCGCTCTGGAGAAAACCTGAAAAGACGGCGACAAGGGCGAAGCTGTGGCGAACAACGCCGCCTTTCCGGCTCGCCTGGAATCGCTAGCTCCCCCTCGCGTCGCGACCGCTTCGGTGGCGACGTCCATTGAACGCTCAGAACGGCCGGTAGGCAGTCGCCGCGGGTGTAACGTTAGTTGCTGCGGAGGCACAGACCGGAGGTGTACAGGGGTAGCGCGCCAGTAGTGGGGGAACCGGGGCGGAAAGGAACGTTACGGTACATTGCGCCACGCGCCGCCAAGTTTTGCACTCGCGTCCCCTTTTCTCGTCCTCCCGCTAACAAAAGAGGCAGCCCTCGAGCATCGCTAGCGACCGGAACGCGCGGCGCGTAAATGAACGAAAACAAACAGGTCGCGGGATACACGCACACAACACACAGGAAAAATAGGGAAAGCCGAAGCGGTTCCAGGGGAACGGGAGTAGGAATGGGGAAGTGTAAAGGAGCGAACGAAGGAAACGAAATGCGGAGAGAGAGAGAGAGAGAGAGAAGGCAACACGGCATACACAAGTGGCGCGGCCAGCCGCTCTTTTTCCCGCCTCCCTTGTGTGTCGGCCACCGGGAGGCGCAGAAACAAATACTTCGCGCCGAAGAAAGACGTAGGAGGGAGAAAAGGGAAGGGAACCCGGCTCGCAGGATCAGTTACACGCTACAGCTGCCTGTCGAGGGTTACCCCGGTAACCGCTGGAAATGCGAGGCGCGCGCGTAGGGCACGCTTCACGCAGGGCTCTGATGCGCGGCGGGAGAGCCAGCGCCGTGAGGGAATGAACGGTGGGGAGTAAGGGAACGCAGGGAAGAAGCCTTGGATGAAGGTAAAGCGTCGCGCGGCAGGCGGCAGTTGACGGGCTTCCATGTGGGTCTAGAGGAAAGACGACGGGCCTTCCTTGCAGTGTGTGCCGCGTTCTTCCTTTATTGAGTTCAGTTCTTTCTATCTAATCTACAGGATTTCGTATATACAGCGGGTATACAGCGAAAGTGAACTAGATGCCTTATCGGAGGTTCAGGAACACCAGCGTCTTATAACAAGCGAAACTGTACCACTCACAAAACTCCACAGTTATCGTTGTGCGACTAGTCTAAGGGATGGACAGAGTACGTTTTGCAGGAAAATTCATTCCTGATTGCTGTAAGCGCGCTTGCACGCGTGCAAATAAATAAATTCAAAGAAACGGTGACACCAGAAGGGAAGCAGAGAGGAAAAAACGGAAGAAACGCGAATGCAGCGAAGCAGCTTTCGAACTCGCGCCAGAAGCCGCTCTGAGCTTCAAAAATGTGTCAGGTTAACTCGTTAACTTTCCAAACCAGTCACCGTTCCCAAGATAACGATGACCGGCTTAACAAAATAGTTCGTCACAGCAAAAACGACCAAGAAATACCTATAATTATGCACAACGCAAGCAGAGAATCAATTCGCAATTTCAGCGCCTCCTTCCGGACTTTACAAAAAGCGAAGAGTATTCCCCCGTTCCTCCCTCTTTGTAATTGTTTCCACAAAGTAATCGAGAGCGGAGGAGTAAATAGACTGACTGCTTCCGACCTTAGACACAGGAGATTATAGCTTATATATAAAAAAACGATCAAGATACGGCGGCGGTCTTCAGCACAAAGCGAAGTCTAAGAGGATTATTAATCGATTTGATTGTTTTTTCACAGTCCTTCCGGCACCTATAGAGGCATACGCGAACGAGCCGATCGTCTAGTTTGTTTGCATAAGCTCTTACGCTAATGGGTATGCAGCGCTCGAATCGGAAAGTGTCCTTCAGGCGCCGAGATTAAACAGGGCTTCAAAATTCCCGCATCGCTCTTTTTTTACCCTCCCTGCCTCATATGACTTCACAACAGTTTCCGAAAGCGACGACGAAAAATTTTTCAGAAAATTCCTGCCCGGGCGCCAAACGCAACGCCTCGAAAGAGTCGCGAAGTAACGGAGTCGAGCATACCGAGGAAGCGAGGATTACCACGGTGAAAATTGCTGGTTCGCTAGTTAGGTTAGGTTCGCAAAACCAGGCGGCGGTAAAGTGCCTGTGGGTCGTTACGACGGGCCGATAGCACGTGACAATTTTTTTTATACGCGCATCATCCGAAAAAAGAATAGAGGCCAAATTAAAAGGACAAACGTTTATAGTGGGCGATAGGCTACAAGGCAAGCCACTCTACGGAGACAAATGAAAACGCACAAATAACCTTTATACTTCATAGCGTACTGTCTGTCACTGTCACACAACACGTACTACAGTCCATGCAAGCACAGACTTTACACCTGTAGCTGTAAGAGTAAGCAAATTTATTAGCAGCCAGCTCCTATGAACGTGGTGCTGGTAGTGTTTTTTTAAATAATAGTAAAAAGGAAGGAAAAGATTTTTGCTAGCCCGGCATCTGCCTTTACTACGGAGCCATCTGAGCTGGGGCAGCGGAAATAAAGAATAGCAGGCAGAATGGAGAAATGAAGTGAAAGAGGTGAGGGGACAGGAAGAGAGGATAGGGGGAGAAGTAACATGTACAAACTATTTACACAATAAGAGATGTGTCCAGGTTGTGCGCGTGATTAGTTCATTTTAGAGGAATTAAATCACACACGCGCACAGCACTGTGTTGGTTACAACTGGAGTGGGGCGTCCAGTTATTAATCATTAAAGGTAGAACTCTTGGAGCGTTCGGTCACTGCGTGTAACTACCTGACGGAGAACAGACCGGACGTCAAGCCCGTATGAACGTCTCATTCGGAACGCCGGGCGTGCTAGATAACTGTAATTCGTTTGTGACAACCAACATTAAACCGCTGGAAACAAGTATTTGATTTACCTGTTAGTGAAGACGACAGCAGAGGAAGAAATTTGAAATTACCACACTATATAAAGAAAAAAGAAATAGATGCTCCAAACGGTCTAATATTTGCAAAAATAACCACTTCAATGACTTTGCTCGAAGGACGGCCGTATACAATTTCTTAAAAAAAAACGAAAAGAAAACACCGGAGCTCCAGTTGGGAAGCGTGGGAAGACGCAGCATAAAGATGGTGTGGCTCCGTACATGGGGTTAAACGCCCCAAAAAGTGAGGGGCGCTGCAGTACAAGGCTCCGGCATGAACAGTGCACGGGCAGCACCACTGGGGTCAACGACCCGGCCAAGAGAGAAAAGGGGCAGAAACGAAATTCATACACCCAGACCGCATCGCGACAGAGACCAAAAGTTGACCCAGGCGACATGCCAGGCGAACGAAAGCGTCACCAACGAACAAAAGGGAACTAGAAGTAATACGCACACGCAGAAAAAAAAAACCGAGGACGAAGAAACTGGAACACGAAACGAAAACTGAGACGAAAGAAAACAACTAGCAGCGCTAGACAGCCAGAGTCTGAATATCCGGGCACCGGTGTCGCGTTTCCTCACCAGCGAGTGCACGAACCCACGCGCATGTTTCGTGGCTCACCCCCCCCCCCCTTTTCTCACCGTTCATTTTCTTTTTTTCCAAACAGAGTACTCCTATATATACGTATTCACGTTTCCATTATTCGCGGCCCGCATTTTTCGTCGGAGACGCAGGCGCCGCCAGCGCTGCGGCGGCGGGCAGGGGTAAGACGGCGCCAGTGCGCTTCGCTTCGGACTCGAAGCCGCTCCCGGTGGTGAAAGAGAGAAAGGGGAGTAGAGGGAGGAGGGGGGGGAGAAGAAGTGACGCGACCTTTCAAAAATAGTCACCGCTCAAAAGACGAAAGACGACACCCTAGCAGAGCGCGGCGTTAGCGTGGCGAGCTCTTCGGGGGAAAAAAAAAAAGGGCAGGTCATATAGGAGCCGCAGGAGTGTTGGTTACGCGGCTGCCAGAGCAACGAACCGTGGCGGCGAACGTAATTTCGACACGCTAGGCGGGACTTCAGGAACGAGAGTTGTGGAAGTGTTGCGACATCTGGGGAGCGAATTGAGAATCCATAATCGGTTAAGCGAGCTAATTCTTATTATGGTGGTCATGCTAATGGATCGCGCGCTCCTTGGCGTCAGTGGGTGGTATGAAGGACAAAAACGTAGCATGGAAATGTCGAGAGAATGCAAGGTCTCCGGAAATTACGTCATGCGAGATCAATGAACACAGTCGGTGAAAGAGACAGAAACGAGTGCGTGGTTAGGATACGAGGGAGGATGGGGGGGGTCTCATTGAAATCCATCGATGCACACGAAAAAAATAAAACTCATTCGTCAACTGAAATTTCCCCAACAATAGGTCAAATCCGCCCATATGAAAGTGCGGGATTCAACATACGGGCGAAAAATGTGCTTGCATACACTCAGCATTGACTCAGTTAAATGCGGACATCAGTGCGCCCTTAGCCTCAGACAGGGACGTAGTTAAATGAGCTGGTTTCACGAAGCAAAATAAACCCATCGACGCTGCGGTGGCTGTAAAAAAAAAAAAAGCAGGCATGCGATCATGACTGGAGATACGGTTTCGCTCGCAGAAGAACCGGCTGCACAATTTGGGAATCTACACGTGGCGCACGAGTTGTGACGTCACACAAGCAACGTTCGCGTCCAGTGACGAAAGCTCCACACCCTCGCGAGCCTCGGTGAAGGGGGCGCGCGCGACCTTATACAGAGTTTAACGCAAAGCCGCCAATGACGGTTGCGCCACGATACCTAAACGGGAAAGTGCGCCGTAGCGGCAGCCGCGAATGGCGCGCGCTTCGCGACATTTCCCAATATAGAGGCGCGCTCCGAGAAAGGGCAGCCATTGAGTCAGCGAAGGAGGCCCAGAACGCGAAAACGTTGAACACGCTGACGTCTGACTCAACGCAGCGGCGGGGCACCGGAAAAAAAAAAAAAAAGGCGCGCATTCGAGCCGCGCTTCCTACAGGAAAGGAAACGCGTTGCAGCTCCTCTTTCCAGTCGCAGACTCGGCAGCTATTTCTGCGCGTGCCGCGCTGGTGGTGGTGGGCGTGTAGCTTTTTCCGGCCGCATTCTTATCGCCGTCCCGCTAAAAGATATGAGAAAACAGACAAGCTGCCTGGCACTCCAAACAGAAAGGTGTAAAAAGGGAGTAAACTGTCCAGCTTACTCCCTTTCTAGCTCCCATATAGGCGTATTAGTATTTAAAGACAGCTATTGGAAGAACAGTGTTCTTTTGGGCTTCGTGAGGCAACAAGCATCGTTCCGAGAACTCCGACCACATCGTTCCAAACGTTCCACATCGAGCGTTGTGAAGACATATTTAAGCGTTACAGGGTAACGCTTACCTCAAATGGCCCCACCCGACTTTGGTGCATACGCTACAGCAATAACGCTTCGCGCAGATTACAGACGCGTCGAAAGATACTGCCCACATATTTGTGATTTGAGTTGCTTCGCGAAGTGGAAGGCCCAGCAAATGATTGCCGGAGAAAGAACCCAAAGCGGCGTTCGTATTGCCGCAACCGCATATCGAGTGTCTTTTCCATGGTGGTTGCCAATATCACCGTAGATGGGAACTCTCGGCGGGGCATTTTCCTTGTGATTATGGCGCTGGCGTAGCCGTGTGAACATTGCCCTTCGAGTGTGACGTTAATCGTGAGCAGGAGCGCAGTGCGATTTCTTAAAACACAACATGAATGTGAATCCATAGAAGATTACGTCATTGTAGATTCGGCGCCTGAGACAACGTCGACTGGGGGGCTTTCCGAAACCACCTCCCTTACGCGCAAATTGGCAAACTTAAATACGAACAAAATGCGAGCGAATAATGCCATCGCGTCTAGTGCACTGGAAACATGAATACGACTGCGTAACATCAAGACACGGTACCGGAGAGCGATTGAACGCAGCGTCGATATGCGCGCCAGCGTAAAGCAAAAAAAAAAAAAGACAACGACAGCCATCAGCGCCGAGAAAGCGAGCAGGGGCCCATTGGTGCTCCGGGAATAAAGAAGAGAAAAATGGGGAAGAGCTTATTTGGGTCGAAGACGGTGAAATCGCCGGGCCAGCACAAACAAATTAAACGCCATCGTCGAACATCCCCCCGCCATCCCTACCGCGAATCCCAACATCTGCGCGGCAGTCGACGTCAAAGCGAACAGATTAAACTGAAGGAGAAAGAGAGAGAGAGAGAGAGAGAGCAAAAAAGAAGGAAATGAGCGAAAGATGATGCGAAAAAGAACCCGAACTTTCGCACAAAGAATAAGAGAAGGGCGCTGAGAAAGCGATAGAGGAGGAAAGAAGGGAGGCAGAATAAACAGATTCAGGAGCTTCTTTTCCCGGCCGCTATATGCCCTCGGCTTAACCTGCTTCCTTCCTTCTTCGTAAGCCTAAATAAAAAAGGAGAGCGTGCGGAGGGCGCTCAAACCATGGTCCGAGCGACGGCGGCTGTCCAAATAGCGAGCGAATCGCTTAATCAGCACGACGCGCTGACGTGTACCCAGCCACACGGACGTCCGACATCCGAGGGAGAGCGCAGGAAGGAAAGGGCAAGGCGTAGGCGAGGGGAGGACGCGAGACGGCAGAGTGACGACGAGTTCCCGACAAAGAAAGGCAAAAAAAAAAGAGAACGCTGCAGGAATTAATGAAACCGGGTCCACTTTCGGGCGAGAGCCGGCGAATTGATGATCCACTGCTGACCCATGGAGAAGTTAAGAAGCGAAACAGGCTATCTATATATAAATAAGCTCCGGTACAGAATGATGGCCCTAGCCCTCTGTGTTTATCTATCGTTTTGCGGGGCCCAAGAATTTTTTACAGAGTCCGGCAATATCACGTTCTTAAGTCTTTTTTATTTACTTTTTATTCTCCACTTTTCATTTTCTACCCTCAGCGAGCGTCGGCCACGGTAGTGTTTCCAAAAGGCTCGACGTTCAATAGCTGTCGCCAGGGGAATCTCTCTCGTGTATTTAGGCTCCAGAGAGAAAGCGATGGACGTCAACTAGATTGCTCTAACGCAGTTCACCGCGTCACTCAACCGCCGCTACTGTAAAGCTCCCCAAGCGCTGACATTTAGCTCACTGCACTGATTTCTCCGACTTCTTCAATCGAGAGACGGCTATTTCCGGAATCAGCTACTTCCGGAACCGCTCAGTGCTTGGCCAAAAAACAGACTCCCTAGGCTTCCGTGAGACCAAGGGCGCGCGATTGCGCACCGAAACTATGCGCACATCTCACAACTTCTAAAACGGTGGCGGTGACGAAGTCGACACACTAGACGCTTGTTCAATACCTTAAGGCAAGAACGAATGAAAAGGTAGTTAGCTGCACCATTTAGACCATGGCTCATCTCCCTTTGCAGTCAGTCCCCAAGGGAGTCATGTCTTTGAGGGACTAACGGTTGTTGGAACGCTGTTAGTCCACGAAAGACCGAATCGACAGTCCCTCTGCTTCTTTACTCCTGAGCCTATAGGAGGGACATCAGCACGCGCATCGACGAATAGAACATCGCCGAGAATAATTTGTAGCCGCAGCTGTCCCGGTCATGCGCGCCACAAGAAGTCAGCATAGTTCCAAATGTCCGTGCGAGCACAGCCAGTAACAGGGGGTGCCAGACTGCAAACCCTTACTCCCGTACCCAAAGTCAAAACGCGAAAGGACGACTAACCGTACACTGTGGACACGAATACGCCTATATGAGAGTAGCTATCTCCTAGCGCATTCCCTTTAATAAAAGGGAGTGTGTTGAAGGACAACTTACTCCCCATTTTACTCCTTTCTGTTTAGGGTGCAGGGGAAATTAGCCACAGGTACATAGATGCAAGGCTGAAGAGCGAGCGAAACGTGGCGACAGCTACCACCAGCTTCCGACACCAGCCAGCACTTCCATGCCAGCCCTGTAACCCGAGACTGCACAGTGTCCCCTATCTTCCTCCTTTCCACCTCTGCCGCAGTCTCTTGGGCACGCCCAAAACTCCCTCCTCCTCCTGCTCCTCCTCTTCCAAACCGACGTTCAAAAATGTGACTCACGAACGGGCCACCAGCGACGGCGGCCGCCGCGGAGAACATCCTCACTGCTGCCGCTACCCGATCGTGGTCGTGAGCGGCGAGGTCGCCTCGCATCCACCACGCCTCCCCCTACAAGACGCGAGCACGTGCAAAGCAAAGCCAGGGCCGAGTAGGAAAAGGATGAGGAGGAGACTGGCCACCGGTTCGAGACTCGGAGCGCGTCTCCTACCTCTCCAACCCTCCCTCAGACGTCATCCCTCCTCTTCTCCACTGCCCAGGCTGCGTCCCGAGACGCGAGGTCGGTCCGAAATAGACACCCCTCAACCCTCCAACATCCTCTCCTTTCCTTACCCGCCGCTTAGTCGCCGACGTGGCGTGCCAAACACAGCAACGCGTGTGCGCACGACCCCTAGGCTTGCTTGCTCGCTCGAAGCATGTCTCTACCGCTCAGCGGTTCGCTCTTAAGCCACCTCCATCTCAGTATGACCGCACCTACGCAGCTCCCTCAAACGGCGTTCGTTCGACGCAGGCCATTCCCCTCCCCCTCCCCCTTCACTCTATACCACCTCCCACCCCACCATTCGTTCACTATTCCTGTTAGTAATGCGCGGCGTAAGGCACAACTGGCGCTGGCTAGGGTAACAGTAAGGACCTCAACTCTTTCCTCCTTCCATCGCACGTGTACTCTGCAGTCAGCAACTAGCGGAAACAAACAACCCAGGACTCGACGTTGTTTACTAAGCGAAAGCAACGGCATGAAAGCTAGCCAGGAGTTTCGCAACTGCGAAAGGCTATATGCGAACCCAATGTACGACGCACCGGTTGCGAAATGTCACCTGAAGCCTATCCAAGCGCTGTTGCATTAGGCGCGCATGTTTTCAAGAGCTGCGGCTGATTACGGGTAACGCGTAGTCTAGAGACGAATCAATGAAATCATAGCCTGAAACCCGCTGACATGGTCTCGCAATACATAAATAAATGAATAATTAAGTAATGCGCTAGCACTACTCCCCACCATAGGAAGAAGTTTGATGGTAACTGAGATTTTACGCTTAGTCTGAAATAGCCAATGCCTACGAGCGAATTTACAGCCCTTGATGGCGTGAATAGTGAGCCGTTGCTTCCGACATTTCGACGCCCCCGAAAGGCAAGCTTTGCTCCCCATTCTTTACATGGAACCATACATAGTCGATGAGACACAATTCACCGCAGCAACATGGACCGTGCAGAGCGCCTTGACGTAATCATGAGACGCTAAAAAGAAGCTAATAAAAAGAGCAGTTTGGCTGCGTCCAATCCCAGCGCGCGAATGCGACCTTAAAGCACACGTGTAAAGAACCCCAGCGATGAAAGAGTGTCAGGTATAACGCGACACTGAATAAAGAAAAAGAGAAAACAAAGGTAAAAAAGTGGGAGGGGCTATTGTTACACACCGAACACCCCGACACAGTACACCCCGTACACACCTGCAGCAACCGGTGTTCCCCTCCACGCCCCCCACTAGCGCCGCAAAGGAGCTCAACACCTGCAGAGGTACGACGCTTCCGGAAGACCCGACGAAGGCGACGCGCCCTGTCTCTGAAATGACCAACTTTAGCCGGTTGAAGCCGGGCCAAATCGTCATAAATCCTGTACAAAACAAAAACGCAGGTCGCCAATACATTTGGTCCCCTTCAACCAGCTGTGGTTGGCATACCGTTTCATCGGACGTCCACGAAGCCAGCGAGGACAGGGGTCAAGTGTCGCCGAGGCAGCTTCGACTTCCCGGTGTCAATGTGTGCGCGAGTGTTGGTGCCGCCTGAATGTGTTCAACCTGTGTTCGTGAGCGCTCGGGTCAAGCGACATCCGCGGACACTGCAACGTCGCCGGCGGCAAAAACGAGGTTGAGGAGGACTTCGGGAAAGACGAAGGTTGATGAGCAAAGGAGTCCTCGGGACGCAGCGCGACGTGTGGTGATCCGACGCTATAACGTGCGCGAGCCATGCCATAAGGAGGACATTTCACCATCGGCGAATCACGGGAGTAGCCGCTTTGATAAGGTAAGAGCATCCCTCCGAATCCTTCATGTTCACTTGTTAAATGGCCATATCAACTGTAATGTCACTCAATGTCAGATAATGTGGCGTTAGAATGAGAAAGACACTGGCTCGGAACTACACTACAGGAAGTGTAGCGCTGTTACAAAAACTACAGTTGCAATTTATTACAATCTTACTAAGAGGAAGCGACACAAGGTATAAAACAACAGCGTAATACAACGAGGTAATATACCGAGATTAATGCACAACATAATCCTATAACAAGGTAACACATCGCCGAGGTTAGCGATAACGCTCGCCGGCTTCATTCCTGCACTGTTGCATTTCTTTTCAGTAGCTCCTTTCTCTATGTACAGCTTCCGAGTTACGTATAACTTCGTTACATTTCTTATAAATTATATAATGACTCCCCGAAGGGGCATTAAAACGGTTAACTTATTTTTTACTCATACAAGTCTGAACAAAAAGCGATGAGAGACGCGCTGACCTAATGAAATTAAAGCTGAAGGCAGGGAACAAGGCTTTCGTTCTAGGTTTGCCACTGCAGAACGAATAGGTGACAAAAAGTAGGGGGGGGGGGGGGTCGCTTCATCAGAAGAGCGAGAAAACACGACGCCGAAGTGCGCTCGCACTAGTAATGAGTAAAGCGCGTCACTTTTGGGGTCGCGAAATTTAGACACGGATTCGAATTCTTTTCTGCGTCTTGTAATCGCACACAGGGAGAACAGGCTGATTTCTCATTTCACGAATGTCTCGCGTTAGAAGTTTCCAAAGAACCTGTCTCAGCTAGATTATCATTAGTATAATGCCTTGAACAAAGCTGGGAGAACAGCGTAGAGAAGTCAACGAGCGTTCAAGCTTTTACGCCGAAACAATGCTTCCACGTTCAGTTTCGAGATCAAGCGGGAACGAGTCGAAAAACGAGGAGCGTCACGTTGGCGATTCTGCCAAGGGAAATACCCAATGTGGACCAATTACTCTAAAGCATGAGATCTAGTAACGACGTCTTTACTCCGTAGTGGCCTCAGCTATGAAGATGTTTTTTCAGCAAAAGTACACGCTGAGAAAAGGCACAGGTGCTCAAGGAGACGTGGCGATTGCTTTTGTGTGTGTGAGTGAGCGCGCGCGCAAGTATTGCATGTACTACCAATGCACCGACGCCTACGGTGGTTAACCCGGGAGAATAAACGCTATAACTATCCCTACTATCACTGCAAAACACTCTCTCTCTCTCAACATCGTCACCTCTCGATGTGATGCTTGACAGAAATTTTAACACAGCACGCTCAATTCATGCCCACTCTATTAACAAATGGACCACTGTGTGTCTTTGGCAGCTCTGAGGCAGGGAATGCTTTAAACGGGATGGCGTGAAGTTCGCTACTGTCACTACCTCTGGGTTCCCCCTCAGCTGATACTCCTCCTTGATGATGATGATGACGAATGTTTATGCTCCAAAGAGATCTGTGGCTGAAGAGCGTCGCGGCATAAGGTGTTTTCGTTTACTCAAAGCCGGGTCAAAGACCTATTTCCCAAGGATTTTACCACCGATAAGTCGAACACGAGGCCAGAGAAAGCTTGTAACCGGTGAGCACCTGGCGGCATTGGGGATCGAACCCCGCACCTCCCGCGTGCGAGATATTTTTCGTTTTAGTAATTCTGTCCACGATCAGGTAGTCTAGAAAGCTACTTTTCAAGATGAACGTGGGGTGCGCATGAGGGTGGTCTCCGATGTCATGTTATCCTTTTCCACGCTACACCACTGCTATGCAACGAAGCCAACCTAACTAAAGGCTAGAGGAGACCCTTGCCTGGCGCGATTCTCTGTCGAAGGTGTTGCCGAAACCGATTGTACCTTAATTTTATTGGGGTTATTCTTTTTATAGTTTACTGGGAACAGGATTAGACATCTTATTACAGGCAGTGGCTAGTTCCGAAGCATCGTCCGCTGCGACTTCGATTAGAACTAAGCTGCAGGAGGCACCTCACTAGCGTGGGTGCAAACTATTATTGCTGCTAGGTTGCAGATCAGCTTATGCCATGACCATTTTTATATATCAAGTTATCTATCTCTAGATGTACCACCGTAACAGCCACTTATGAACTTAACAATACTCCTCTGGAAACTGTTTCTTCGAACAAATACTTCGCTGAGCATATAACTTTTAATCTATCTTGGAAAACGCATGTTGAATTGATTGCTAACAATTCAAACAGCGCCTTAGGGTATCTTCGTCGATTTTTGTACCTTTCTTCTAATTAAGCGAAATTGCTTCTTTATAAAACACTCCCTGCGCCTAAACTGGAATATGCGGCATCTGTCCAGGACCCTGGCCTTGAAGCACTAGCATCTGTACTTGTATCTGTTAAAAACCGAGCACCACATTTTATACTTTCCTATTATCACCGTAACTCCAGTGTTACCACTATAAAAAGCACCTTAACATTGCCCCTGCTTTTTCGCCGCAGAATATTATCTCGCGTGTGTCTATTTAATAACACTTATAATAACAATCCTGCCATAAAGAGCCTGCTGCTAACTACCCCCACATATGTTTCAGACCGCGTTGATCATCTCCACAAAAAAAGGAGTTCCTTCATGCCATACTAAACGTTGTTTTTGTTCATTTGTCTCCATCACTTCTGAGAGATGGAACCACCTTCCCAGTTATGTAGCCGACGTTACTGACGTTAACACTTTTAAGACTGCCGTATGCAATCTGTCTTTATAAATTTCTATTTATAAATTTCTGTCAATTTCTCTAGCATTTGTTCTCACTGTCATGTTATTTTTCGCCCCAAATAAGCGTGTGCGTTTTTTTTTTCCGCCTTGTTAATCCTCGCCGTTTTCCTTTATTTTTTATATCTCTTTTTTGCCGCCTTACACCTGTTCACATTCTTCTTGATGCACAGTATGTTATCCAATATATGTGTCCTCGCACTCCGCTCTCTAATCCCTTCAGGCCCTGAGAGGATTTAAATAAATAAATAAAAAGTACACCGCCATCTCCTTCGAGTTCGATATACACCCGGTTTCGACTGTACTCATTAAGAGTCTTGACTTTCGGAGTTCGTTAAAAGTCCGCCACAAATTTCCGCGCTGCTCCAATGCTTGACAAGAGTGGCTGCCATATATGATGGCTTTACGCGAGCTTCAACCCAAGCGAAGGAACACTTAAGTTTGAGGCAATAAGTAAAACAGTGCAAACCTCACAAAGGACGCAGAAAGCGAAGACGAGACATTGGCCCTGCAGAAAAAAATCGCGAGCCCAAAAGAGCGATTGTTTCAGTGCTCCTTCCATAGCACTTCTGCATGAGGATCTGCGTTTCCTATCGGGAGCTGGGTGATCATGGTTCTCCTGCTGGATAAATGGTTCCGATGTCTATCAGGTCTTGTTCTTCTTGTTGATTTTGATGTTTGCTGCATATTTGCCGAGCTGTCAGAAGATATAAACTTCAGTGCTTAATCAGCGCCAGTGTCTCGTCTTCCCTTTCTGTGCCCTTTGGGAGGATCACGCTGTTTTGCTTCGTGCTGAACGACCAACTAGCTCGAGACGTGTTCCTTTGCAGCGCAGTTGGCTCGTTTGCCAATTGAGCGTGGATGTTGGCCGTGTCGTAGCAAGATCACACGACTATCCCGAGCACTCCTTAAGCACCCTTAACCGTTCTGTCTCCTTTGCCGCTCAGAGCGGAGAACGCGCCGGGCACTAATAGTCGTCGACACAGTACACAGGGTGTACTGTGAGCTGTACTGTGTATTACATCTTTTTTTCTTGCATAGAAGTATTGCCGCTGTACCGCTGCCAAGTGCATGGGGTCCTGCGGCTCTGTCAAGCTGTCGTTTGTGACAGCTCTTACTGCCGGCCTCCAGTGTCGATTGTGTACCCTACGACGCAAATAAAGGCATTATTATTATTATTATTATTATTATTATTATTATTATTATTATTATTATTATTATTATTATTATTATTATTATTATTAAAACCTTGCATGCTTACCCCGAACGTGGATTTGGCTGACGGCTTAGCTAACGGAACATCGAATCACCTGAAGTATATACAGTATGGCACGGATAGCCAAGCACTGGTAATCCGGTTCAAGTTCAGAGAGTTTGGATTGAACGATGTACGAGTATTACATCGCGCAAGCGTTCATTCAAAGACCACAAGAGGGCTTTTGTCACTCTGAGAACGTTCCTCAAAAGAAGGCGTTTCAATCTTAAAAAGAGAAATAAAATTAATGAGAAAATATGTTCAAGGTGCGATTAAAATATATTAAACAGCTAAATTGTTATAAAAAATAGTTGACATGTATTTTTTACCAGAAATGGCACATAACAACTACGCAGTAATAACGCGTCACTCAGCGCCACAATCGTCCAGATAGTTTTTTTTAATGACAAAACTAACAACACTATGAGAATATTCCTCAAAAGAAGGCGTTTCAATCTTAAAAAGAGAAATAAAATTAATGACAAAATATGTTCAACGTGCGGTTAAAATGTATTAAACAGATAAATTGTTATAAAAAACAGTTGACGTATTTTTTACCAGAAATGACCCACAACAACTACGCAGTAATAACGCGTCACTGAGCGCCACAATCGTGGAGATAGTTCTTTTTTAATGACAAAACTAACAACACTACTACTAATTCTCTCAGAGGCCCATAGACGCACCGGGTTAGGGTTTGGCGAGAAAAAGCTGTGACCCACCAATTTTTAGTACTGTCGTATCTGGCGAAAAAAAAAAAACCGTACGAAGCGAAGGGCTAAGAAGGGCCAAGCCACTCCACTGCATTCACATGGTTTCTGGTCGCATTACAGCATGATTATGAAATACGGCGAGCGACACGTGTGTTTTCCGTGCACTGTTTACGCAGATATGCGGCATTATATTATGAGCCGGGTCCACGTCACGGGGAAGACTGACGCTGCCACAGCCGGTAGATGGGGCCAATAAAGCGCCTTCAAGATCTACATGCCCAGCAATTCTAAAAGAACTCATTCTTGAGCGGGAAACCGTTTATGAAGGCATTTTTTTTTTCATATAATGCAAGATTTCACTACAACAATCAATATATCCGCTGATCACCCGACGGCAGTCTTGTGTTTTTTTTTTCTATTGACGTTTTTTTTCTACATCGTCAGAAGCGTTCCCCATTGGTTTTCTATAGCAGCCTTAACTGTTCGATGCCACCGATGCAAACACTTTAAAAGAAAGATTTTGCTGCATGTCAGAATAATGGGCCATTAACACCTGCAGTAATTACATAGCAGTGCCTTACAATTTTCAAAATTTTTGCCCGAGAAAGCTGGACTTCGCTGCGCGCCTTTGACGGCCCAGCAGAGGGCGTTAGCCTCACCGACAACGGATGCGGCATCATCAGTGAGCACGAGTTAGCGGCCACAATCCTGACCTCGGCGGTCGCATTTCGATGCGCGTGAAACGCGAAATATGTTCGTGTACTGAGGTTTCGCGCAACTTAAACGGAAAGTGATAGAAATCCGTCCCGAGCCTCCAACCTCGGTGCGCCTAACTCAGCCCACAGGAATGATTCTGCGAGTTAAAATCAAGTAGCTTTATATTAAATCCATCAACTAATCAATCAAAACCAAAGTGGTAAGCGAAGCTACGTACGGTGAACACTGGCCGACAGCGACAAAGACGATCGCAGCTCCGAGGCTGAGAAGAAAAGTAAAACCTTAGCCGAGCATATCGTAATCTGATGGGCACTCTCCGAAGGGCGGCTCTTTCGAAGCGAAACGCTTCACAACGCTAGGTAAAGCAATCGTCGCGTAGGCCGGAGAATGACCTTGAAGGACCTTCAGCCCAACCACGTTAGCCGTGTATGACCATATGTGGTAGTCATGGTGTCAAACCCGTGACCTTGACCCATGACCTTTAGTTGACCTTTGACATTCGGTGACCTTTGACCTTAAGGACATCCGATGGGGTGATGTGAAGCCATGTGATGACATCCAAAGGGGGGTACATATGTGGTACAGTTATGGTGACAGACTTTTGACCCCTGACCTTGACCTATGACCTTTAGTTGATCTTTGACATTGGGTGACCTTTGGGTTGACCTTTGACGTTAAGGACATCCGATGGGGTGATGTGAAGCCACGTGATGACATCCAATGGGGGTTGTCGTAAGACCACGTGATAACATATCATAGCCACGGGGTCGTGTGGGTATGTATAGAACGGCTGTCGCGAGCGTGTAGCGGAGCTGCCATGGACGAGCCTCAGAGGCTTAGCAAACATGCTTGCTTTTCGCTGAATTCCAGGGTTAGCCAAGTTAAGCCTCTGCCAATTTTTCGATATGGACCACGTAATACACTTTGTTGCAGTTCAAAAACATCACCACCGCAGTGAACAAGAACGCCGTTCGGTCTATATTCCTGCGGCTTTTTCTAAGAACGCAAGCGCAGATACCCAGCCCACTTACCGGATCTAAGCACTGCTTCATTACCGGGCAGGTATCTACGAGAAACAAAACAAATTATCCGGCAGTTTCCCTATTTAGACGAGCTAGCGGACTGTGGTTTGCCTCCGAAAACATTCGCTAAGTAAACCATTTCACACGTGTCCATCGCAAGGTTCCCACTGGATTTTATAACGCCCATGGAATATATTCTCAAAGCACGGACTCCAAACTAGCCATGGCAAAGCTCGTGTCCCTTCCTTCCACATTTATTTGTGGTCTGCTCTAACAAAAGTCTTCGTAACACCTCCTATGCTTCTTTAAATAAGCGAAAACCTACCAAATTTTGTTCCATTAACGAATGTTCTCTCCACAGCAAGTGTGCTTGCATAAGCGTCTACCTCAAAATGTAATTATTTTCACATACTGCAGCTTCGCATGAGGCTTAGCAGGAGGAGATGTAGAACGCAGAAGCAAATCACAGCAAGCAACATGACATGAGATACTACGAAAGCACTATAAATGCACAGCAAAATCATGCCTGCTACAATTCATTTCATACAATGGATCTAAAAAGGGGCCTGTAAGATATCCTAAATAATAAATGAACAGGTTACAGGAGAGAGGCTCCCATTTAAGACAATACAGCACGGTTACAAGCAACCGGGAACAGAACACATAACTGGTAAAAGATTTAAAAAAATCATTTCTGTCCCGCAACAAATTTCAAAAACAAAGGTGTTGAGGGATCGCTCGTTCATAGGATACTTCGGAGGCGTAAAAAGTATTGATCACCACCATACTTTAGGGACTAATCGTATGAGCGGTAAACTTAAATGCTCTTCCTTCCAAATTGTTTTAACCTCAATGCTGGAGTGACAGGACAAGGGAAAGCATCGGCTTCCCGACTTCGTACACAGGCGCCACCTACTGCCACGCGTTCCTATCCGACACCAACGGCAACGCGCGAACACAGTCGGACAAAACAGCGCAGCAAACACAAACAAGGAGCAACACCGTCGCGCCGAAGCCGTTTAAGTTTCGCATTCCACCGCCACACAACACGCGTCCCGCGCTTTGGCAGGCACGCCTTCCGAATCGAAAAGGAAAAAAGAGCAAGAAACGAAACAGTAGCGTTTATGCAACACGAAATAAGCAAACACCACCGGCCCTGTTTGCCGTTCGGCAACCGCGCAACACACGGGCGCCTGACTTCCTCCCTCACCCTTCCATCACGCGCCTTTTACTTCAACCTCTCCCCCCTCCCTCTGCGAAAATTTCACGCCATTTCTGACACCGCCGGAGCGCAGAGGATACACACACACGGGCGAATCCACTCCCGGGGGCACCCAGAGAAGGGAAGCGTGCGTCAAACGCGTTAAAGCGAAGAAACGCCCAGAGAGGGACGTCGCAGCCGAAGCACACATATACAAAGAAAGAGAGGGGCTTCGCCGAAGCTCGCTCCATGGTGTATCACGGCACACATCACCCTCCCCCCTCCCCTCTTCCCTATCTAACCCTTCTCCCTTTCGACCCGTCGTCGTCGTGCCACCCTTTCACCCCCCCCCCCCCCCCCACCTCCCTCGGCGCGTCCAGAAAAGGCGCGAACGTGACCGGGAATGCGAAGTGCTCGTTTTCGAGGCGCCTGGCGTCGACACACGGCCCCACCAGCAGCAGCAGCATCAGCAGATAGGGCCTGCGTGTGAAGCGCGTTTCCTTTCCTTTCCACCCGCCAAGCGGCGGCCCGCCGACAGGCGACACCGTCGCGGCCTCTACACCCTATCAACCTTCCCTCTCCTCCCCGTTCTCCCTAAAGCCTTCACTCTCCCCCTCCCGCATCATCCCTCTCCCTTCGCGCCGCGACGCGTCTCCGCGTCGCCCTTCCTTCCATTCTTCCCCCTTCTTTCGTTCCACGGAGGCGACACTTTCAGCGGCGAAGGAAACATGTCTCCCGCGACGCAGTGCCGAAAGGGGAGATGAGTTCAGGAAACAAGGGAAGATGGGACGGAGGAGGGCGGAGTGATGTCGGAGGCGCGTCGAACGGACGTGACCGAACACCCCTCGGGCGCGCGCGCTCTTTTTCACCACCCCCTCCTCCAGGCCTTTCTCCCGTGCCTGAACCCGGCCTCCACGAAAACCGTGCGCAGCATTCTTTTGTTCGCTCCGCGCTCGTAATATATTTTTTTCTCGCATGCCGCTCCGCAACACAATAGTGCGACGCGCGCGCTAGCGTTCCGGCGGCGGAAGACAGCCTTTCAGCAGGAGCAGCCCGCCGAAAGGAACACACGCTCTTCGAGTGGAGCAAATTTCGTCGACAGCGTGGATACGCTCCCCCGCGCCGTTACCACCACCGCCGCCGCCACCGCGGCCGATCACTACACGCAACACGCCAGAGTTCGTTTGAAAGCCGCGTCTCTGCGCCTCGACGAGCCCTCGACGGGAGCAATCACTGATGCGTGCAGGTGGGCACGCCGACGTCGGCGGGTTTTCGCGCGACGGTGCCTTTGTGCGCGAGCAAAACCGGCGCGGTCTCGTTCGTTCGAAGACGCGCTTGCCCACCACGCGTAAAGCAGGGACTTTTTCTTGGGGTGCCTAGCTCCGCCGTCTTTCAAGGATCAGTACGAAAGCGGCATGTTTCCTTCTCCACAATGTCATACGGATAAGGGTGGCACAAGTCGCAACTCCTGCATATTTTGAACCAATGGAAGGCGCGCAGAATGGGTGACAGGACTTTGCGAACGCATTAATAAAAAAAAATGGGGCGAAGAAAAAAGGCCGCCATCGTCTGGAAGACGTTTCAAGTAACGAGCGTTAGCTTCACTGGCCATGCGTAATACGAACGCCTTTCCGCATCCAGCGGAGACAGCGAAGAAAACCCTTAGCGGTTCGGAAAAGTAACCCTAGCGGAGTGATCGACGTCTAGCGCCATCTATCAGAGAAATTACGATGCACGTCTACCCAATGTCGAGCTAAACCTCACGACATATGTCGCAAACGGAATTTGCTTCGTTTGGGGGGGGTCAAGTTGGGCCTAGAATTCGGCTTGCGGCGCATTATGGTAACGCTTCAATTAGTAATTGCATGCATGCAATGTTTACCTGTTATTTAATAGTGGTTTTATTTCTATACCAACATAATAATAAGAAGAATAATTGCTTTGGGGGAAAGGAAATGGCGCAGTATCTGTCTCATATGTCGTTGGACACCTCAACCGCGCCGTAAGGGAAGGGATAAAGGCGGGAGTGAAAGAAGAAAGGAAGAAAGAGGTGCCGTAGTAGAGGGCTCCGGAATAATTTCGACCACCTGGGGATCTTTAACGTGCACTGACATCGCACAGTACACGGGCGCCTTAGCGTTATGCCTCCATAAAAACGCAGCCCCATAGGGTTTTATTTGCGTACCAAATTCGGTAGACAACTTTCCCCGGATTGGTGTCCCTTGTTTTCGGAGTATACATAGCGAAACGGTTGTATACATTGTAGACGGGCGCTACAAGTCTCAATGTGAGATGTCCTGTTTTCTAGCTGCTACCACGGATGGCGTTGTGATCTCTGGATGGTACCAGACCCCTTGAAATCTCGAAACGTGATGAGTAGTTGCGGCCACAGATGGCGCTGTGTCTCAGGGTGGTACCAAACCCCACGAAATTTCGAAACGTGATCAGTAAGAGCTAACGCTCTTGAATTTCTTCGGAGCCAACTTTCCTGTATGCCACTCTCACGGGCGCACGACTCGACGAATGAGTGGAATTATGACACAGCACTCTCGTTCGAACGCGGCAATGACGGGTGCTCACATATCTGTTGTTCAATACTTTCCATTTTACATGCTTTAGCGTGACTCAAACCTATTGGTATACCAGCAAACAGATGGGATCACCAGAAGGAGTACACGGAACGGCGGCACTGTGCCGAGTACTCCTTGTGCTCCCGTTTGTATGCTGGAACCAATAGGCCTGAGTTACAGAACTACCTCCAGGAGCTGATGACTAAAACAGCACGTTGCGTTCAGGGCTAGAGACTGCTTTCCACACTTTCCGGAGGCCAAATCTTGAAAATCACTGCAGTGGACAAAGTACCAGCAGGAGCCCCGCTGTACAGCAAGCATCCGTCTAGTATGCGGCTCGTGTTTTCTTAAGGCCACAACTTGAAAACCAATGGCCTAGTATACATCACGTTTTTGGACGCTTAACGCCGCAATGAGCACTACTGCACCAAGAGACCCTGTGGCACAACTGTTGCCCAGTGAGCGGAAGATGCTGAGTTCGAATCCCGCTACCGCTGGGCACCCACTGGTCTTCCGAAGTGCACAGGCCTCTCCCTCCATAGCGCGCATCAGCAGCCGGGTAACACTGTTGGAAAACGTCCGCCCGATCTCAAACGAAACTGAGGGTCCGACGGTGGCGAATGGTGTTAAAGTGCCCGAAGTGGTAGACAACAATATATGGGCATTAAAGTGGAAACGCCTCAGCACAATCTCATCACCAACTTTACAATAGTAATAACAAACTACAAAAAAAAATAAAAAACAGAGGAAAACCGAATTATTTCAGCGTGCTTGCTTCCCATGACGCGAGGAAACGGCGCCTCGTACTGGGCAGAAAGGCGATGCTCACAGCGCAGTCACAACTCCAGGTAAGGAGCGCTTCCAACAGCGGTCTCTCTCTATGTTGCCAAGCAAATAGGGCAATGCCAAGCTGTCCAAAGTACAACTGCGAGCATTGCACAGTCGCGCAACAACGCAGAATAGCCCTGCAATGTCGTTTCCACGTCCTTGTGAGCGTGCTTGCACGCACAACCTTTCCGGAGCAGATAAAGACTCGCTGAACGATCGAAGATGCGCTGCTCGTGAACGGTAAGCTCTGCGCCACCTTAGAAATCTACCCCTGAAAAAAATTAGCCGAAGGTTACCCTTCCCGGTAATGAGATTTCTGAGCGCAGCTGCCGCGGTACTCGAACCCTAGGCGACCGCACACTGAAAACGCAGTGCCGAACGGAAAAGGCTCAGAGTTACGACTTGGACAGCGCACGCTGCGTTCTGCCGCCGGCTAGCCTTGGGTGGGGCGAACGACCAGTGCTGTTCCAGCGTGCGCTACTGTGGCGCCATCTCTCGCAACCGAGGCATGCCTTACTGATGACGTGATCGACGAGCATACAACGGCGCGTGGCGGGGATCGCCGCCACTCAACCTGCGTTTACGCTAGCGCCGTACTTGCCTCCTCTGCTTTCCTCCTCGCGTTCTCTTCGGTATCGCCGTCGTTCATCCTCCGCTGCTCTCGGTTACGCCGAGGCACGGCGCTCAACTAAGCAACGGGTGTCTAAGAGCTGCGCTCTAAAACAGGCGTTTGAAGAGTTGAAAGTGACATTATGGTAGGAAGTGCACAGAAAAGTTGCTCTTTAAAAATAGACAAACCTCATTCTTAACAAGGTACATGCTTCTCGTTGAGAAAAGATACTTTCCAGACGAACGTCGTATTGATTCGGCGGTAGGATAAGCACAGCCGGCAGTTTGCGCGGGCATTTCTATTTCCAATGCTAGACGGGTCGCGTTAATGCCAATGTTGACAGCTCAAGTAAGACATTCTAGCTAAGAGTGTGGTGAGCAGGAGGTAGCAACCTATAAACTAAAGAAACTGCACCCGACAAGGTGAATTACCAAAAACCGCAGAAAACCAAAAGTGTAAAGCGAAGACACCCAAAATATCAACCTCCTTCCCTGGCGTTGCTCTTAACCGAGGCGCGAAGGCACAAACGCACTAAAAAGATAGCCTCCTAAGAAAACCATGATGGAGAGTAAAAGGCTCCCGAAACAACTACTAAACATAAGATTAAATGCGACGCCCGAAGAAACAGCTGTAGACAGCAAGAAGAAAAGCATGAGAAAAAATAATATACAGAAACGAGGTTCATACAAGGAACCAAAGCTGCTCCAAACGCCTTCCTGCAATTACAAAGTTCGCCAAAGCTTGCGCGACGTGCGCTGATTTGTAGCAGTGTGCTCCCTAGTAGTTTATGCGAGTCGGTCGTCGAGCTGCGTAAAAAAGAACGGAAAAGAAACATGCACGGGAAACAGAAGTGAGTCCTTATTTTTTTCTACATACAGGAGGCGGAGTTTGCCTTTCAAAATTCACAAGGCTCACGCCTGAACGCTTGAAGGGAGACAAGAGAGAGCAGTTTGAAATAACATGGACAAGTACTTTCACTCGCTGGAAGCAATTACACGGCTCCGCACCCATAATAATAACATATCACAAGCACTACACACGAGTGCCCAAGGCAGCGACGCGGGCTCCAACAGTGAGACTGGGAATCCCAACACTAATATTATGCTTCCCTTTTAATCGAGCGACGGCGGCGACAACGTGACGAAACGAGAGATACATCCAAGTGGCGTTTGTAACGAATGCTGCACACAACCCGTCCGTCCATAACGTAGCCCACTTCGATTACGGCGACGACCATTCCTCTGTGATACCATTTTGTACTCACAAAAATAAGCAAAGTAAAAAAAATGCTTAACCCTTCGTATTCACGTCTTGCGCACACGCTCTGTGACGAGCACTTACGCCACAGGTTCTGACGACGCCTATTGAAAGTGAACATTTGTGCTTTGTTCTGTTTGTTTGCTGAAACTTTGGTCTCTCACGAACAAACTTCTTCAATAAAATAATTACAAATAAGGCTGGTTTTGCAACACGCACGCGCCGGCCTTGTCTAATATGCATAATTTATTTTGCGCGATAGCGTATACAGATTGTTCGGTGGAAAAGCCGCCGGCGTAGTATAGTATTCGGCACTGCGTGTCGGAGATAATCAGGGGTTGGGTAAAAAAAATGTATCATGCTAATTTGTGCTTCAAGTGATTGATGACTGATTGGTGTGTGACAGGAGATAAGGACTCAATTAAATGATAGTAATTAACTGATTAATAAAAATAAAAAATAGGGAACATGGGGTTCAAAAGTGTTAAAATGCCCAGAATGAAAAAGCCAATGCTTGATGGTGGTAATTAAGAAAGTTTAGAGTGTGTAAGAGGCCAGTCAATTAATTGAAACAGGTGGAAAAAATAGAAATAAGTTCAAAGGTCTCAAACTGCCCAGCCTGAAAAGCCTTACCTACTACGCTATCGCGCGATACCCTTAACGCGGAGCTTAAGTGTCCACTTCAATTTTTTCTTGTCTCGTTTGACTGTAAGCAGTGCAAGAAATAGATAACGGGGATCAACCAGCTGAAAAAGGAAAGCACCACTGAGAAAAAATATCCACCGCTCGGGCATAAGAGTGTCCTGCGGCAGTCCCCCGATTTGTAACAATTACGAATGTTAGTATAGGGAGGGTAGTGAATAAAAAAAACTTGCACGGACACTTAACCTCTGCCTTATGGCTACAGAGCGATAGCGTTTATGGTTCTTTTCAGTGGCCTGCGGTCCTCTTTGCGTGTCGCTTCGCAGACCCGGACACTGTTATTTTTTGCCCACCACATAACGTTTAGGCTACATTTAACAGTACAATGCGATGGCATTAGAGATCCCTCCCGTGCAAGTACTCCTCTGTGGCCAAGGTTTTGCCTACATGTCCCATATATGTGGAATTGATCATTCTCTATTTTACGCTCGCAGATGGCGAGTAGTCCTCCTCACACCGACGCAGCAGTGCAGCACTGCATCAGCAGGTGGCTGTTTCGACACAGCCCCCAGTGGGTCTTACGGGACCCAGGTTGCTCTCACCGAGCAACCTCTCGCGACCGATCTTTATTTAACTGCCGCCTACCATGGTGCATGTATGATCACTATCCAGTGGGCTGACTGTAGTGACGTCACAAGGTCACGTGACTTAGGTGGCCACGTAGGACACCTGCTTTCACACGCCTACGCCGGGTTTGCAGCTGAATGGGACTCTTGACACTGTCGCATTAATGAAAAAAATTGTATGGGTGCACTTAAGTGTGCTTAGGTGCAGTAATGCGAAACCATTTCTCTTACAGAGCGTCCTTCCTCCCTCATACCCGTCAGCCATCTCGCCTACGCCACCTCGCCTACGCGCGCGCCATCTGCTGGACCAGCGGCGTACATTGCGAAGGGGGGTTTCAGTGGGTGACGCATGATGGCGCTACGACCGCACTTTTATTCAGTTCGTTCGGGCACGCTCTGTCCACAACTTCCGTCCACAGCGCCTGCCCACAGCTTCCGGTGACGCCAGTCATCAGGCAAGAAATGCTTTCGCATTAAAAACAGTCTAGTTGGAGACATTTAGCCCTCCACCGGGGCGAAAGCCTGACATCGACAGGTGCACCACATACCTCACGCCACGACGTCGCCTTCTCTAGGATGGGTAAGGGCTGTCCGTATCACGTGACCAAAAAGGGCACATTACAGGGACCACTCATGCCAACACTCCATCTCGATTCGCCAAGAGGTGGAGGAGGATACGCATGATACGCCGACATGTTCGCCCCAGAGGCCAGTCCCGTAAACAGCCAATGATGCTAAAACCGCATCCCGCTACACGATGTTCATGGGCGGCACTGTCCAAACATGCCTGCAATCGAAAGCGCCAGTTTGAAAATTTTCGCAGGTAATAAATGCTTCTCTTTCTGTGATGGAGAAGAAGTGATTTTCAAGCAGTTTCAGAGCTCACGTTTAGCTGCGCCTCCGCTACTAAACACCCAGATATGCGTTGCTCATCGGACGCGTACAAACACAAAATGGTTTGATTTTAGCTTAATTAGATAACCCTCAACTGCATATCCATTTCTCGAATAAAAAAGGGGTCTTTAGATTCTGAATAATATCACTCCAATAAAACATATCTGCTAGTAACCATGTGTCTTGGTTATTTATTTACTTTCCTCTATGCGTACCTTTCAGCCCTTTGCTCTCAGAGGCTCTGGTGAAGGGGCATGCTGACTACAGGCCGGTGGCTCAGCGCTTATGGCGCTCGGCTACTGACCAGAAAGACACGGGTTCGATCCGGGCCGCGGCGGTCGAATTTCGATGGAGGCGAAATTCTGGAGGCCCGTGTAATGTGCGGTTTCAGTGCACGTTAAAGAGCGCCAGGTGGTCGAAATTTCCGGAACCCTCTACTACGGCGTCCCTCGTAGCTTGAGTCGCTTTGGGACGTTAAACCAACATGAACAAGAAACCCGGGTGCTTAAAATATTAGATAACAACTGCCTCGGATGGCGACATCTTTTCCTTCCTTTTTTTGTGTTCTTTGCAGTAATAAAATCACTACTAGTACTCCTTCTTAGAATGGTATGTCTATAAATTTTCTGCATTTCAGTTTAGTGTTGCCATTACTAATGCACAAGTATTTGCTCAAGTATACGCTTGGCTTGGCGCACACAAGCCACAACGCTAACACGGAACATTTACCTACACAAAACGTACCGCTCAAACGGCGACTAAAACATTTTATTAAAAAAGACACAAGCGTGCTCAGCAAACTCGAAAGCGTTCGAGGCATCAGCAAGCATTCCGGCGTACAGCCACAACTTGATCGAGGTGAGAACACGAGAGACCACTGACGCAAACAGTAATAAAAAGAAAAATAAATAAACCTGTATGAATCAGCTAGAATTAGAAACTTTAGTGCAGCCATCGCTAATTCAGCAACTAGTACTCTGTAGCATGGGCATATTTAACCACCCAACCCTTACAAAAATTACTCTACAGTCAATAGATTGTCCATTGCCTTTTGTCCATAAAGTCTATAGACTCTCTATACACGAATATTATAGACTAATCTGTAGACAATACAAAGGCTAGAGACAGTCTATACGCAATCTAGAGATTTCAGGTGATATACTTTCAGTAGACTTTTGTCTATAGACAGTCCTATTGGCTATGAATAGACAGAAAGGAAATGTCTATAGGAAGGCACTGGAGTCTATAAAATGTCTACTAGACAGTCTATAGACCATTTTATAAGAAAAGCGTTATGTTACTGTCATGTAACTATTTTTTCTCGCCTGCTTGTATATTGCACACCCAGTGCAGGTAATACGTACTAGAGTGAGCATCGCGAAAAATTCAGTAGATGCTAAAGAGAAAGGTAATTATAATTATTACACAGCCTGTCTGCGATCCGAAAACAAAGACGGATTATTTTATGGCGCCAAACAAGGGAAACCACAAAAAATGTAGACGGGACGACGTGGTCATGTCATGCGCTATGAAGTTATTAGTCTTGAATCGTGAGCCAATTGGCCCCTACGAAAACGCTGCTGAAATTCCAACGTAGAACCACTACTCAAAAAGCTGAGCGTGTTTGTGTGCAGGACATGAACAATGACAAAGATGAGTTTGGTAAAAAAAAAATAAATGGAGTACTATGCTAAAAAAATTAAGAAACTTTGGTTTTAAAGGTCCTCAAAAACTGCAATACTGAAAAGTTGATTATAGCAAAACAATTTAAGCTATATGCAAACATTAAAATCCTGAATTAATGATTTATAAAGTTACAACTTCTCCAATAATACATATATCTTGAAGCTGAATACAAGCCAGCATAAGGACATCTTTCGTCACCAAATACACGGATTCCACTTTTAGAATTGCTTTTCGGCACGTTTCATGTTCTGAACCGATACGACCGCTAATGTACACTGTTTCATGTTCTGAACCGATACGACCGCTAATGTACACTGTTGCAAGTAGCCTTTACAATTTAGTAATACACACGCCTACTGCGGCTGCGTTTCAATGCATTGTGCTTCTGATATTAAGCGCGAGAGTTGCACATTATTTCGTCATACAACTAAGACTACGAGAATTTTTGAATGTTAGAAACGGAGTTGTGTTACAGAGTATCAACTTCTGTACCTTCACTTGCGGTGCCGTGGCTCTACCATGGTCACGGTTTCCCTTCTTCTGTTGCTACACAACTTTGCTGTCACGTGCCAGCTGTCGCATTCACGCAGGAGATGAGGACCAGCTAAGCCGCACTTGTACTTTTTTAGCCTAGCCTCGCTCGTCCCTTATAAAATGGTCTATTGACAGTCTGTAGACTTCTTTAGACTCTATTGCCTTCCTATATATACTTCTTTTCGTCTATTCAAAGTCTACAGGACTGTCCATCGACAAAAGTCTAATAAAAGTGCATGGCGATAAATATTGCCACATGGTGTTCTCAGGTGGCGCTGGAAGCTAACGACAACGAAGTGTATGGCGCTGGCTAGCTGCCCAATTCTGTCTGTCTTCTGTCTGTGAATTCTGTGGCTACCCAACTACGCAGCTGATAACAAATGTATAGAGCGTATTGGCAGTGACAATATATAGATTGTCCATAGGCTGTCTATAAGATTTGTATTGCCTATAGACTGTTTCCATAGTTTTTTTATTTATTTATACCCCAAATACCCCTGAATAGGGGTTTTACATGAGCGGTGGGCGGCTTGACAGAGAAGGATGTTCGATTACTGTCCTGAAGTTTGTTTTGCTGGAATGGTGCACCGCTTCTTCAGGCAGATCATTCCAGTCTTTCGCTGTATGTAAAAAAAGGAGTAAAGATGCGACTACGTGCGCGCATGTGGGGGTATACTGCTCTAGAATCACTGGTCCGGAAAGAATGACTGTGAGCGGGTGATATGACGTCGTTAGCAATTGGAACATGACAGAACTTACGATAAAGAATGAGCCTCGCTATTTAACGTCTTATTTCCAGTTGGGGAAGGTTCGCATTAAATTTCTGTCTATAGACAGTCTATAGACTTTATAGAATAAAGTCTGTGGACAGTCTATAGTGTGTGTAAAGAAAATTTTGCCGGTGATGGCAAATAAAGTTTAGAATAAAGTAAGCATGTATAGGCAGCAGACTCTGGCCGAGGGCCCATCCGCTCTGAGCAGGTCAAACAAGAGCGACCAGTGACGACGCCAAACAGAGTAATTTCGCCCAGCAGGGTCAAGTGAGAACAAAAAGCTTCCTGGTCACGTCCGCCGATCCTTAAGCGCTCGCTCACACATTCAAGGGAGGGCAGCGCATTATCTGGCCGTGCCGAAACGACTGCGTCAAGATAACGAAAAAAAAGAAATGAGAAAATAACAAAACAGCCGCGATAACAATGCAAGGGGCCGTAGCGGCGAAAATTTTCCCGCCCACGCTTTCTCTTCTTTTTTTCACACACCTGTGGTCCCCAGGAGGCATTATCCAGATTTCTCCAACTGTCAGCCCTTGTAAATAAAGAAGACGGCGCCTGCAGGCTGCGCTGAAGACATATGCGGTTTTCGGCGTGGACGAAACGGAGCAAAAAAAGAAATACTGCACAGACCAGTCTTCCGCCAGTTGTTCAATGCGTCAAGCAGTGAAAAGAAAACTAGCCAATAAAGAACGTAACCTATGAGGCACAGAAGCTGACGCGAACGATCCGGGGTCTGTCTGAACAAAAAACTTTCGAATTACTATATTGCGCGCTGTCAGAGGTGAGGCAGGACGGAGACGGATAGAGATGGATGGTAAATGATCACTACGATGATGAGAGGGAAAAAAAACGCCAACGCGCACAAAGGCGCCTATATTCGTCGTCTGCACGGTGTTTACGCGAACAGGTGGCCATTGAGAGGGGGCGGATCCCTCGCTCAGCGTCAACCCGAGTGCGTGGACTTCGTCAGAGGTCCATGAAGCACCTTCCAGGCGTTGCAGAAGCAGTGCTCAGTAACAACAACTGCTCCCGGCTTTTGAAGCTGAATCCGCACGTGTGCCCACTGCGTTCTCAGAAGAGGTACAGCGAGCGTCAGAAGTTCCTAGGTCACTAGACCGACATCCGAGCAATACATTCGGGAAAACAGGACTCCTGTGAAGGTACCAAGGTTTTCTGAGGGGGTAATGGTACTTCTACCTACTGCAGAGATTCTGAAGTTCGATTAAGTCGTAAACGCACCAATACATGGCTCGAAAGCAGACACTGTGGCCAAGGAACTTTTGACGTGTCTGTACCTATACACGCTACTCGGTTCTGCACATGCTTTTCAACGGCCAAGCAGTTGTGGCGAGGAAACTACGAAGTTGCCGACAAGACAAATAGGCTCACCGGTACTGCTATTACCCACAGATTGCCATCCCAAAGTTCGTCGTCTCAAAGCAGCCCATAACTGGAAGATGCACCCGAGAATTACCTCACATTGTTTCCTTTAACAGTGAATGATATTCACCTCACTGCCACCCTTGTTTCCCCTTTCTCCATTTTTGTTTTCCGCAACGTAACGTGCGGAGCCTCGTAAGAGCCCCGACGGATGCAGAAAAAAAAATTAAAGGCCTTTATTCAAGTTCAACAAATATACGGCACACGTCTGTCCGTTCAGGCGAATATAAGGCTATGAGAAATATCGTTTCATTCCACACCGTAAAGCGCAGTAGCGAGCTCAAAAGGTGTCCCAAGCACGACCCCAATTCTCGTTCCAATGACTGGTTCCGTACCTCGGATACGGAATACAGCATAAGTAGCCATTGGTTCCTATAACACTCGCCCGTTCCCACCGGTGCGTGATTCACCCTCCGTCGCCTGCTTTGTAAGGTTCCCTCACATCGTGCCGAGTTTACATAAGACACTGACAGCGAATTTACACGCGTGCTCACGAAAGAAAAAAAATACCACAAATGTTGGACGCACATCGACACTCGCGAGCCGTCAACGCCTTCGAACAAACTCCCCGGTTCCTTGTACGCCAGCCAACAGCGAGAAGAGGGACGGTATAACAACAACAACGCGATTCTAGAAATCAACAACTGCAGTCACCACGGCGCTCTTCCCACTCATACCCGCTTTGCTAGACAACCACACGGCGCAACCGCAACATTACGCGTCGATGGGTCCACGGTAACACTCAGGGCGGATGAAGTTGCAAATGTAAATGGCGGGTGACGGGATTGCATTACTGTACGGACATCGGCACTTCCGGATGCGCGGAGTGAGAACAGAAGGAACGGCTGCAGGCAAAAACACCAGGACAGATGGGCGTCTCTCATGCGGAAAGATGCGACACATCAGGAGAGCGCGCGAAAGCATGGGAAAACGCGCGACTCTACGAGACATCCAGTAGAAAGAACGAGACGAGAAAGACGACAAGGCCAAACAAAGTAAAACGACCGTTGTGACCCGACAACCTCGGTCGATGGATGGGACCCCGTGGAAAAACGCGAGGAGCAGGGTTGCCTGCAGCGCCTCAATCGGGAAAGTAAGGGGAAAAAAATTCGTCGAGAAATCAGGGTAAAATCATGTGTGTGTGCCTAGTGCCAGACGGAAAGTAAACAAACGGGATGCTGCTGAAACGCAGACATGCAAAGGCTGAAATTTCCCTTTCTGGCACTTCGCCGCGCTCCAAAACGCGCTTTCCCTTTTATTTTCCCGATACTCTCCCTATTCTCCCCATGCGTCATTCCCACAGGCGTCTTCCGTTCTGGCGCCGCGAATCGGGAAGCACGCAAGCCTTCGCAACCACGCCGCCATCGTGTCGGCCTTGTTCGAGAAGCAAATGGGTAGATGGATTGATGAACGGATAGATGGATGGATGGGTAGATGGATAGATGAATACATAGACAGAAAGAGTCGTAAAGGGGCGAAGGCAGCTAGAGTTCCTAACTCCCAAGCTCCTTAGGCGAGCAGTAAAGGATCAAAAAGGAAAAGCGGGGAGACAGCAGACGATACGCAGGGGCAGTGGCGAGCAAGCAGCGTCTAGCGCACATGGATTGATGAACACCGTCAAGGGACGACGCTAAGGTCCAGGCGGGAAGAGAGAAAAGCTAGAAAGAAAAGAAACAGGGAAAATAGGGAAGACACAGAAAGCAGCCGAAGGGACGATGGATGGAAGGGATTAAATGGAAACAACACAATCTTCGCCGAAGTTAAAGCGAGAGGAAAACAACTTGTCGGGCTTCACAATTAATAAAGCTAAGAATGACGAGGCTAAACAGAGAAAAGCAACCTGCACGAGAAGAAAGAAGGAATGGAGAGATAGAGGGCGGACGAAAGAAAAGAAGAACAAGACACAACGAGGCAGACGAGGAGACGGCAATGCCCCAAGGAGAAGGGTGAAAGTATCATCGGCACAGAAATGCAAAAGAAAGGAGATAAAAAAAGCGCCGCGGGAATGGAAGGAGCAGCGTCTGGGGCGCCACGATTGATGAATGCGGTAAGCGAAAAGAAGTGTCAGCGTACGGCGTAACCGCAGAGGAACACGGTCGAGGCCGCAGAGGAGAAGCGAGATGGGGGAACGCGATGCCTATAGGGTCCCAAGACACGCTCGGCGACGGAGAAATGATCGGCGACGGGAGAAAAAAAAAATGGGCAAGAGCAAAGAAAAGAGCGCAAAAAGCAAGCACAGATTGATGATTCACGCACAAATAGAGAGAAGGCACGACTCATTCATTCCAACAACCGCACGGAACAGACAAAGACCGAAAATGCAATGAAGGGATGTAAGCTTCTCCTCCTAATATTGCTACATTGAGGGAGGAAATGGGATTAAGAAAAAAAAAGGAATAGCTGGGGCAAGGGATGGGTTGAAGGGAGCAGTGGTGGACTAATTGAAAGCGGAAACAATCAAGCGAGTCAAGGGCTAAACATAAAAACAGGGGAAAGGGAGGCTGACATAGAAAGCACGACAAACCTGGCTTCGGAAAATTTTGCATGACAACAATGCGCGGAAGAAAAAGACATAGAGCGTATTATTAACATATCTGCGAATTCGGATGTCAGGTGTACCACACAAAAGCACGAGCAAAAATTGAGGGACGCTTAGGCTTCGCCTTTAAGAGTAGAACGCGATAGCGTTATTGGGTCCCGTTCTCATCACCTACTTCAGACCGCAACGCATTCACCAGGTCCATCTTATATCCAGCTTGAACCCAAGACCCATCGTGGAATATGGTACTCGCAATTCGTAGGTTCTGGGTTCGATTCCAACTCAAAACCCAAGACGACCATTTTTCTTTTCCGCTCAATTTCGTGAATTACTTCCTTCCATCGGGATTTTTCGCTCCCGGCCAACGATGCTGACGACGATATAATTGGTATAATTGTTTTTTTTTGTGTGCGGGGGGGGGGGGGGGGGGAAGGAAATGGCGCAGTATCTGTCTCATATATCGTTGGACACCTGAACCGCGCCGTAAGGGAAGGGTAAAGGAGGGAGTGAAAGAAGAAAGGAAGAGAGAGGTGCCGTAGTGGAGGCAGCTTTTCTGCGACACGAGACCCTTAACGCTGCAGCGTTAAAAGAGACTGCAACAGAGTTAACAGAAGCAAGTATAAGTGTGGTTTACAGCGTGCAAGAGAAACACGTTGCCCACAGGTAAGACAACGTGACACAAGGTAAAACCGGATGTAAAAGTACTGGTCACGTATCGACTTGGCGGTGAATCGATGTGCCGACAAGACAGAGTGTATTAACAGGTCAAGTTGGTCACTGCACAAAGTGGACCTCCTGGCAAAGAAGGCAGAAATGAAAGAAGGTTGGGGCAGAATAAATAAGCGGCGTCCCGGGCACCAGGAGGACTGGCAAGTTTATTCGCCAAAAGAGAAGCAAAGAGATGATATTCCCGTCGGTGGATGAGTACACAGGTCGGAATTCCTAGCACAGAAGTGGCAGGGAATAACGGAAACACGCGAAAAAAGTCGACACGAAGTGCACCCCAAATCCGCGGCGGACGCATGAATAAAACGGCCAGCTGCCATTCCACAGGAAGAGAAAGCAGAAAAAGGCCTCACACAAGGGAAAATACATGTCCTATTTAGGCGCCGGGAGGAGAACCGGCACTAGGAACCGATGCGTGAAAAAAAAGTCGCACGGCGGAGGCAGAGTGGAAACCAAGGTGTTCAGCTGGTGAAACAAGTGAACACATATTTACTGTACGCGTGCGCATAAGCATACACACACAGTCCCGTGCGTACAAAAAGTAAAACCTACACACACGGCCGCGGTGCCTCAGTGGTTAGGGCGCTCGACTACTGATCCGGAGTTCCCGGGTTCGAACCCGACCGCGGCGGCTGCGTTTTTATGGAGGAAAAACGCTAACGTGCCCGTGTGCTGTGCGATGTCAGTGCACGTTAAAGATCCCCAGGTGGTCGAAATTATTCCGGAGCCCTCCACTACGGCACCTCCTCCTTCCTTTCTTCTTTCACTCCCTCCCTTATCCCTTCCCTTACGGCGCGGTTCAGGTGTCCAACGATATATGAGACAGATACTGCGCCATTTCCTTTCCCCAAAAACCAATTATTATTATTATTATTACACACACGGAAATAAAGGCCTCACCTCAGTTATCTTTGTTCGCCCCTATGAACACGTATAAAAAAAAACTGGGATGTCCAGAATAGCCGAACCCAGGGCGAAGAAAAAAACAGGATAAGTAGAAGATACCTCGTGCCGACAAGGGTGGCGAGGACGGAAAAGAAGGGGAATTTATGCACGCATCTGGGAGGCACATACACGGAGCGCCAGAAAACGCAGACCAGTGACAAGAAAAAAATGGGGGAGTTGGGGAGGGCAGTGCAGATACGGGAAGAAATGAGGGGAGGGAAGAGAAATAGGGAAAGCCATCCAAAGGGTCGCCCCTACGTCGCGAACACGGGCGGAGGCGGCTCGCGGACGGCGCCGGGCGCATTCATCCATCATGCGCCGGCTCGGCGGGATACAAGTCTCCCCAATTGGGGAAGAGCGCGCTCCGTCGTCGACCCGCCAGCGGCGTCGCACCGCCGTTGTCACGATTCGCGGCGACGGAGAAGACAGCAGCGCCGGCGGGGCTCGTGCCAGATATCGACGCCGACGGCGGCGCCCGCTGCGGCGATGCGCTGACCTCGGGGATTCGCGGCGGGACACTGCGACCGCCGGCTGCCGCACATCGAGATCCACGGGGCAAACGCCACCCATCATAGTCGTAGGGTTTCGAAAAGGGGACACGGGAGGGCGAAAGGGAAACAAAAGGGGAAAGGTTGAGGGGAAAATACGCATCCCTGTCGGCACGACGCGCATCAAGGGAAAGAGGAAGATAACGCGACGAAAATGGGGAAAGTTGGGGAAGAAGGGACAAGGAATGTCGCACACAAAGGGTGCCGGAGAAAGGGAGCGGGGCAAGGAAACGCGGTAAATATGCCGAGGACAAGGGCGATGAAGATTGAGCCGTGGGCGGACAGGCGCCCAACGCCGCCGACCAAAGAAGCCTCGGCTCGCGCAAGCCACGGTGCCGCTGAAAATGGAGTCTCTGATGATCTTTGAGCTGGGTGCCGTCAGCTTCTTCCCCTTTGGATAGTCGGGGAAGGGGCGAAGGCAACCCCTGGAAGAGACGTTACCGTTGATGGGACTCTAGTAGCTGACGAAGACCCGCTATTTCCGTGGCAAGATCTGAATCGCTGCAGTGGTAGAAGAGGGCAGCCTCGAAGAAACTCCAGGAAAATTAAGCGCGGAAGGCTGTGCGAAATAATGAGGACCGTTCGTTCGGCGACCCAGAACTTAGAGAGGCTAAATGATAAGCAGGGAACGATTAAGGAAAGCTACTCCGCATCGAGATGTACTGCCCGGACTCTTTTTACACGTGAAGTGCACCAAATTGTCAGAAAACAACCACAGAAATCGATCATGCTTTTGAGCGCTGACTTATTACAAAAAAAAAAAATTAAATTGCTGCGTAATTCTAGGAGCCGAAGTAGATATGCGCACTACTGGGTGGCCTAACCAGCATCTAAGACCACTCGAATACGGCACTACACTGCCGTAGTTTGGCCGGTGTGACCGAGTCGCCTAGTTCAGTTAACGGACGAGTTAACAGACCCGAAGCGCAGATGAATCCTTGCATGGTGCCTCATATAGCTCTTTTCATCACTTAAACTCAATGGATGAAAAACATATTGCGAAGGCTCCATAAACTAGCGCCCGAAGATCATTTTCCCCTTCAGGCGATTGCTGCGTTTGGGCAAGCTGCACTTCTTTCGACATTCGCAGTCTTCGCCAGCCGCTTTCTGCATTCGAGCAAGACTGCAACGTTGTCTCTTTCCAAAGATACCTCTTTTGAGGCAAAAATACGAGTTGATGATGGCCGATGGTTTATGGGGGTTTAACATCCCAAAGCGATTCAGCCCATGAGAGACGCCGTAGTGAAGGGCTCCGGATAATTTCGACCACCTGGGGTTCCTTAACGTGCACTGGCATCGCAAAGCCCACGGGCCTCCAGAATTTCGCTTCCATCCAAGTTCGACCGCCGCGACCGGAATCGGACCCGCGTCTTTCGGGTCAGCAGAACGCCGTAATCACTGAGCCACCGCGGCGGCTCAGAAAGAGGCGCCGTAGTCAAGGTCTCCGTCTTGGTTTCAGCTATCTCGAGTCCTTGCGTGCGTACTAACACCGCACGAACTACTTCTGCATTTCGTCTCCGTCACTCCCTTCCATTATGAAAGAACTAGTCTAAATTAAAGCGCTCCTGAACTATTCCCCCCCCCCCCCCAGCCTCACACCCGTACATCTAAAGAAAAAATAAGAGGCGAAGCAGCGGTGCAGGCAGCAGCTGCTGGCCGATGCACGAACAGGCGTTTGAACCGGCAGCGCGCAAAGCACTCTCGACAAACACTGCGAAACCATCCTGCTCGAGCTCCGCAGCGGTAACAGCGCGCAGCTTTGCCCTCCTCATTCGCGTCTCTTGAAACGACCCTATAATACGGTGCTGCTTAACGCGATTTCGACGCTCACGCGTGGCGCTCTCGAGCGAGCACAAGAACCACGCAAAGGAGCCAACCCCCGTGCACGCCGCGAGCATCCCTCTCACTGCGTACAGGCAAGCCGAACGAGAAGACGAAGCGTTAACGACCGGGCCGCCGCTTCTTCGACCGTCACTCCCGCGCCTAAAGAAGGGAAAAAAGGAGGAAGGGAAAGGGCCCCGTGCCTCACTCTCGCTCCCGAATAAGGGAAAGAGGGAAGGAGGCACAACTAAAGGGCCCCCCGTGTAATGGCTGGCCGCGCTTGCGCTTTTACGACGCTGGCGGGGACCAGGACTGACGGACGGACCGCAGCGGAGGAACGAGCAGTCGGTCGGCTGCCCCGATCTCGTCCCTTTTTACGCCGTTGCGGGACACACGCGGGCGTAAGGCGATGCCCGGGGTCCGGTGCGTGCGGTGCGCCGGTTCCTTGGCTGCCTGCTGGTCCGCGCTGATAGGGAGCGCTTACCGAGACTCGCCGGCGAATACGGCCGGCTTTACGCGCTCCCTATTCGGGAGCCCTGGCGTGTAGCGCGGCACTCCATGTAGGGCTGCTCTTCTCGAGGGCTATACTACGTGCGCGGAGTCGGCGACATCGCGAGAGAGCACGAGGAGAGGAAAACAAAAAAGCGAGAAACTCTGCAGGCGCTGGAAATAGCGCTGCTGACAACTTCCCGCAGGTTGCCGAGATCGATGTCCTTTTTTTTTGTTTTTTACAAAGAACGCCCGGCATAGCAGCACCCTTCTCCTTGGGTAAGAGGCGACCATTTTGTCATCGTCATCATCAGCTTAATTAAATGTCCACTAAAGATTATTCTGAGCTGGTCTTTTTACCGCGGCAACACGTTCCGAGCATTCTTACCAACTTCGAATTATTGCCCTGTGGGGCCGATTTCCCTATTAAATCGAATTAAACGTCACGGCTCCCGCCTTTTTTTTAACACACCTAAGAAAGTGCTAAGGGTCAACCAACGCGTGGAGTGCCTCTATATAGGATGCCACCACAATATGAAGTCTATTTCGAGGTTAGTCTCGTCATTCGGGCTCGTCTCGAAGTCCATTTCCGTTTCTCCCTGTTGCGGAAGAAGGCATCAATGATCCGTAAACAATTTCGCTGAGCGAACTCTACAAATAACTCCCCCGTGCTATTCCTAGAACGTACGTCACAGCTACCCGAATGTCTGGCCTCCAGCCTGCCTCTGACTTCAGTGCCTACGTCGGCACTGGAGTCGTCTATCAGCACAGCGTATTACGGTTTCATTTAAGTCAACTGCCGGTTCTATGTTTTTACAGAACATTTCTATTGTGTCGTCATCATGACTGGATGAAGGCGTGTAGCACCTTCAATTCGTATCTCGTGTTAAGCTTAATCACGATAAATGCCACCCTCTCGTTTATGCTGTAGAATTTTTTTAATCCGACAGCTGGTAGGCACTCACCCCCCCCCCCCCCCCCTTTTCCGCTTGCTCAGTGTTGCCCGTCCATCCATAATGGTGCGCCTATGTGAGTCGATCTACCTTTGCCCTGCACCTGTACATACCTTTTGTGCAGGTGAACCTGCAGGGATATCTAACGTGTCTTGGGCAACAAAACAGCACCAACGTGTTAACAGCCATGCATGGCGACATTGAATTATGCATGGGCCTTTAAGGGAGCTACATTCGGACAAGCGCCGAAGAGGACAGTACCATGACAGTACCTGGGTACCATCAAGTGCGAAAATACAGGAAAGTGTGTCTGCACAAAAAGGAATTCAAGGAAAGACGGCGGCGAGGACTCGAGGCATCCCCGCGCATCAAGGAGAAGCGACACAACAGTGAACGCGCAGCTTTTTTACACAACTAATTTATTACTCGACAAGCGCCTCTGCACAAACTAAAGCACAAGCAAGAAAACGAAAAGAAAGCCCGAGTCTACGACGACCCCTACGTCCAACGCACAAACGAAAGCACGAATCCTCTTAGGACGAACGCTCACGCGTCCCGTCCACAGGCGAGGTTAACAGCCGGTAGTTTCTTCGAAGCCTACTGGAAGGAAGCTTCGGTCCCTCACGGCGAGAACAGTGGCGCGGATATACAGAAAACATGCGACACTTTCAAGGGCCGTATTAAGCATCTAGCTGTCACCAGCGAACAACAGCCCGCACAAAATAAAAACACTCGCTATTCCCCGCGCACTGCATAAGTTGGAATAGAATTCGGGCGAAAGAGAACGCCCGCGGGCCTAGAAAACGCGACCGACCCGCCACGCAGGAGAGATACTGTCCGGGCCGACAGACGCATCGAACGGAGACATCGCCAATGAAGCAAGAAACCAAGGGAAAGACAGAAACATCTCCGCCGGCTACATGGGCACAGTAATAGCAACAACAATAAAAATGAATAAAGCCGGCCAACGAATGAACAATGAGAGAACATCAACGCGGCCCTTCAACCGAGACACCCATGCCCTAGAAAGGGAACGAAAACGAAGGGAAATAAGTCGGCTAAAACCAGCCAGGAACGGAAGAGAGCGAAAGAAAAAAAAAAAAGCCAGGCCAATATGACGGAGACCCGCCGAAGAAGGCGGCGCACGCGAAAACGTCGTCCATCTCCTTTCGGGGCAGGGCTTCGAAATCCAGATGAGGGGTGGGAGCCGGACACGCGCGAAACGGGGGAGGGGGGAGGGGGGGGGGGGGCGAGTCAGCGAGCCGACTGCAATGCATAGCTATTTCTCGGGGGCCCTCGGCAAGAGTTGCAGAAGCAGAGAATAGGCCTACGAGACGATGGGCGCAGCCCGAGAGACCTGGGCTCGTACAGAAACCAAAGCGAGAGAGAGAGTGGGGGGGGGGGGGGGGGGCGCTGGAGAACCAGGGATGGGAGGCGTGCATTATTCATATTAAAATGCCCCGAGGAAATCGAGGCGTCGGACCTCTCTCGGCTCGCACGACTTGGGCGATTTTCCTTTTTGTCTCTTCGGTTTCCCTTGCGTTGTTCTTCGCCCTGCGCGTGACGTTTCGCGATATTTTCTCTCTTCTTTTCTTCATTCGCGCCGGCCTTACTTTGGAGCGCTTCGCTGTGTGCCCCCCAGTGGCACGTGCGCCGAGAAATGCGACGAACAAAGGCGGGCGATGTGTCGAGATAAATGTTCCCCCGGGGACGAAGGGGAAAAAGGGAATAAAAGGGAAGAGAGATAGACGGAACAGAGTGCGAAGACGCCGCAAGCGCGGGCACAGGCAGGCGCGAAGAAGACGTGAAGAGCGACTCGCGCACAAACGTCAGCGCAGTACACCACGTCGAGGACACATCTCTCGCTCTGACGGCCACAAAGTCAGCGGTTACACAGAGCTGAGCCCATTCTGGGGTTGTACTTCACTCCTTAAAACTCCGACAGTGGGCACCTGCGACTATTTTTTTTCTCGTTCTTAGAAAATAGTGCGTCAGCTGTCCTACTCCGCCACCGTTGCATTTCGCGAAGGAATCCACTTCGAGACCAGAGTCCATGCGAGTCTCATCCAAAGAAATCTCCGGATGCGCTAAATGAATCAGGGCCGCGCGCCCAGTGTTTTCTAGTTGCAGCCACAGGTGGCGCTTTGATCTTAGGGCGGAAGGAGACCACACCAAATCTCGAAACGTGGTGAACAGTTGCTGCCAGAGATGGCGCTTTGATCAAGGGTGGTAGCAGACCCCACGAAATCTCGAAACGTGATGAGTAAGAGCTAACGCTCTTAATACGCTGAGGCGCCCGTGTGCTGTGCGATGTCAGATCACGTTAAAGATCCCCAGGTGGTCGAAATTATTCCGGAGCCCTCCACTAAGGCACATCTTTTTCCTTTCTTCTTTCACTCCCTCCTTTATCCCTTCCCTTACGGCCCGGTTCAGGTGTCCAACGATATATGAGACAGATACTGTGCCATTTCTTTTCCGCAAAAACCAATTATTATTATTATTATTATTATTATTATTATTATTATTATTATTATTATTATTATTATTATTATTAACTGCCGAAATTTATATGTGGATGCCACCGCCAACTCACAGCGCGATTGAGGTGTCCACTAGCCCAGCGAGCTAGTTTACCTTGCTATTCAAAGACACACGTCTCTACAAAAATATCTGCGGTTTAACTACTGCTGAATCTGATTAGAGGGCGAAAGCTGTGGCGAGCGTATGGGGCAACTAGACGCGGCTAGGCGTCTGTAACGTTGAGTGCGTTCCGCACACTGGATAGTCAGCGCGCCCATCCTGCCACCTTGTCATGTGGCAGGTAAATTAATGGTTGATCGCAAGAGGCCGGTCACCCAATGAACGCTGCGGCCATATATTCCCCCCAGACTGACATCATAACGGAAGTTTCCATCGCGCGACATCACGTGTTTGTCAAGTGACTATTCTACCGCCCTATACTGGCGAATCAAAAGGTCAAGTGGTGCGACACCATGGTGGACCACATATGGTAAGCCCTATAGCCACACTTGACCTCTGGCTCACTTGATGGTCAACAGGCAACGAACGGCGAAATCGCCTTTACATAGTGCAGTGAAGTTTTCGCTTCAAAACTAGGGCAGTGCGGGGAGAAGTGCTTTCGGGGTAAAAAAAAAAAAAAAAACAGGCCATAAAATAAATACTTCGTGGAAAAACAACAAAAGACACAGCGCCGCTGACACGGTCACAGAGTGACACGTCTAACCACGGATAGCCTGAGAGAGTGACCACTGCACAAGGCGGTTCCGAAATAAAACGATGGAGGACACGCGAATACCACCGAAAAAACGACAAAAAAAAAGATCCGGGCAAGACAGACTGTGACGACGATATATCGGAATTGGATGCGACAAAATAGACGGACACGGAGCGTCTACAGACCGCCAAGGCGGCGGTCTGTCCGAAGATGGGCGAAGAACCAGGTCACAAAAACCGTCGCCGCCAAACTCCCAATCTCCGTATACCCGTGGCCGCCACCCCCACCTCCCACACACACATTTTTCAGGGGGCACCCTTTTCCCCACGCCAACGCGAATTTCGGAGCCCTGCACAACACAAAGGCCGAAGAAGCTATGCGGGGGATATTTTGTAAACGCGACAGGCGGACCGATGAGATCTTTCTGGTATGGAGCGATTGGATGGAAGACGGAGCGCACACCGCGTTTCGAGAGGAAATGGAGACCGCTGTACTAAAATAAAAGTGGAGGAGAAGCAACGGGAACCAATACAAGAAGCCGGACAAAGGAAACAAAAGAAAAGAGAATGAGACGAACAAAAACCCCGCAAGCCACGCTTCCGGCGTTTTGGCGTCGGCTGGGCTTGAAGCAGCGCCACCTTCGCTTTTTCGCCAACTCCTTGTCCTCCTTGCACCTATATCCTTAAACCTCCTCCCCCTATCCTGACACCTCCTTTTACACTAATCAGGCAAGGACGTATCGTGATTGAGCCAGGAGCCGCAGAGGTAGACACTGCACATCGGGGACTGCGAAAGAAGCCTATACTTTCAGTGGTTTATGGGGGCATAACATCCCAAAGCGACTCAGGCTATGAGAGACACCGTACTGAAGGGCTCTGGAAATTTCTACCACCTGTCGTTTTTTTCATACTCGACACGATGGTAACGGATGATTCTCAGGAACTATTCACCGCCTAGCATCGACAATGGTGAAGACATTGCGCTTTGATATCAGGCTTTAGCGGACTGTCACCTACCTGCCAAGCGGGAACCGTCTGTGCCTTCGAGAATAAGGTTTTTTTTTTCTTCAGTGGAGCACACTACGCGGCTGCTAATGGCCCTTGCGTGGAAGCGGCGATTGCAGCGCCATCCATCGGACAAACACAAAGATAAACGACAGAAACTCGAAGCGTGGTGATAATTCAGATTATCTAAACATCGAAAAATAAGTTTCTCTAGTTCAACTTTTTAGAGAGACACTGATCAGGAATTCTCACCTTAAGACTATAAAGTGCATCGAAAAATAAGTTTCTCTAGTTCAACTTTTTAGAGAGACACTGATCAGGAATTCTCACCTTAAGACTATAAAGTGCAAGAACAGGATGCAAGTAGGAGAACAAAAAATTATAGGCTGAACAACTGAACTAATTACCTGTCATTTTTTCCCCTCATTGGCGCCTTAAACTCGAAGCTATACTGTCGCTGAAAGCCAAACGAATGCTCCTTATGTGAGCCACATCACGCAAAATGGGGACGTGCATTTCAAGTTTGGCTCGTTAAGTGGAATGAGAGGCGTCTAAGGGGAAACTTCGTTCAAGAACGCCGTGAAACAGGGGCTCTTAAGACTCGACGACTAGTAACTGAAGCGTGACACACAGAAAAAGAAACCCAAAATATCATCAAACCAAATGAAAACACAACGAACCCAAATCACGGTTCTTTACATCGTGCGACACCTTGTACACGAGGATCCAGCGGGACCTAAAGGGCCGCTCGAGCTCAGAGCCGCGAGGATGAAACAGCGAAGGAACAGAACAAAACCGGGAAGAACAGAAAACGAAACCAGAGGAAGGCCTCAGGGGCAGTGAGGCAGATGACGGTCAGCGACTGCTCGGAGGAAGCGGTCCCGATTCTCGAACGTTACTTCACCTATGGCTGGCCCGTTCTCTCTTGATGGGAAAAAAAAAACGAGCCCACCAAAACAACATCACCCGCCGCGGTGGTTCAGTGGTTAGGGCGCTCGGCGACTGATCCGGAGTTCCCGGGTTCGAACACGACCGCGGCGGCTCCGTTTCGACAGAGGCGAAACGCTAAGGCGCCCGTGTGCTGTGCGATGTTAGTGCACGTTAAAGATCCCCAGGTGGTCGAAATTATTCCGGAGCCCTCCACTACGGGCCCCTCTCTCTTCCTTTCTTCTTTCACTCCCTCCTTTATCCCTTCCCTTACGGCGCGGTTCGGGTGTCCAACGATATATGAGACAGATACTGCGCCATTTCCTTTCCCCAAAAACCAATTATTATTATTAAAACAACATCACGAGAGAGCGCCGGCGATTGCCATTCCTCGTTCCAGAAGTTAAGCGGGCCTTCCACGCCGGTACAAAAACCGCGTCGTCGAGACGGCACGCAATTACATTTCCACGTCAACGCAGGTCCCTCGGGACCTCCAGGTGATTGTCGAACGCCGCGCTAGTAGAAAGTTGTTAGGCCTCAAACTGCGGCGCATGGACAGCCGTCGTACGCAGGCGACGGTATTAACTAAGTGACAGGGGCACTCCCCGCGCACCCCACCCAGCTGAGACGCCGTTCTCGATCGCCTTACAACGGGCGAAACTCAAACTACTCAAAGCCCTGCAAACGAGACAGGCCGACTGACTCGGATCTCCCAGGCGAACCTGAGAAGGCGGTACGCGAAGCATCGTTACAATCGCTTCAAATTCGAAAGAATGCTACAACGAATAACACGATCTGCCGGGATAGTTGGTTGCGATCAATACGTATACCAGCAGCGCGAACACAATCAGGAATTGGATGAAGATAGGACAGAGCGCTGAAATTCCAACTTTATTTGAAGAAGCTGGAACCCGCGCTTACATACACACCAGGTCAAACGCCCACCACGGAGAATAATCAGGGTAACGTGACACTCACCCTTATGAATATGGTCTATACACTGTATATAGACTTCTTATAGACCCTATTGCTTTCCTTTAGATATTTCCTTTTGTCAATGCGTAGCCTATAGACTGTCTATAGAAAAAAATGGCGGTGGTTTAGCTCAGGTTAAACCTGGAGTGACGCGATAGCTACAGCTGGCTGAGTGGAACTTGGTCACGTGACCAACCACGTGATCAGCCACGGCGCCGCGCCACTGGCAGCTGCTCCGCACCACGTGACAAACCACGTGACAGCGTGGTGGTGCAGCCACAGGGTGGCGCGTAGCCACGCCGAAGGCTCGAAATGCTACCGTAATGCAGCTATCGCTACAAAAGTTTACTAAAAGTGTATGGCCACAATCTACAGATTCTCTCAAGACTGTCTATAAAATCTGTATTGCGTTAGACTAGTCTATAGGAGTTCTCAATAGAAAATCTACGGACTTTATAGACAAAATTGTATGGACTGTGTATAGACTGCCTAAGAAATTTTTGTAAGGGCAGGGGGCGCGAACGGACTGGGACTCACACGTTGTCCAGGACATCAAAATGTAACAAGAGGAGAATCATTTTTATCATTTGATGTCCTGGACAACGTGTGATTCCCAGTCCGTTCAATCGCGCGCCCTGACTGTCACGTTACCTGGATTATTCCCCTGGTGGGCGTTTGAACCGGTGTGTATATAAGTGCGGGTTCCAATTTCTGCAAATAAAGTTGGAACTTCAGCGCTCTGCCCTATCTGCATCTTTTTCCTGATTGTGTTCGCGCTGCTGATACATATGCTACAAAGAGCAGTAAGACGTAATAAAAAAAGGACTTATTGCTAGCTTACTACACAGTTTACTATAGCTTCGACGCTACCCTTCCAAAAATTTCTTTAGATGGTCCAGAGACTTCTTGTTATGAAGTACAACCTTGGTCCGTAAGGTTTTGAGATTGATTTATTTTCTTCTCCAGAAATGACTTCCCAAAACGGATGTCGGTGCGTATGTCTAGCGCCATCTTTTCGGGCAAACCTGAGTTATTTATGTTAATTGCTGTAGCAGCCGCTAGACAGCACTACCTGTAAAAACAATACGTTGTCACTAGCCGTCTGCGCATTCTACTGTGAGTGAAAGTGGAGAGAAAGACGTCCACCTAGAACAGCATGTAAAAATAAAATTCTGTGTGAAGCTTGGCAAGACAGCCACATAGACGTATGAGCTCCTTCGTGACGCTTACGGCATCGAGACATTATCGTGGGCGCGAGTTTTCGAGTGGCACAAGAGGTTCGTTTCAGAGAGAACGTCGGTGGAAGACGACACAAGTCCGGGGCGCCCTTCAACCTCCCGGAATGAAAACGTGGCTCGGATCAGGGAAATCGTGCAGCAAGACCGCACCACTACATTCCGCATGCTATCAGATGCCGTCGACATTAGTAAGACAACATGCAACCAAATTTTGCGTGAGAACTTGGGGAAACGAAAGCTGAATGCCAGACTTGTGCCGCACTCCCTCAAACAGGACCAGAAGGACACGCGAGCATCAGTGAGCGCTGATTTGCTCTCCGAGGCAGAGAAGGGTGCTGCATTCGTCCACAGCATCATTGCTCAAGAGGAAACATCGTGTTTTCAATGCGATTCTCGAACAAAGAGGCAGAGCTAGGGCCAAATGACGGTCTACAAGCTCTCCGGCGTCGAGAAAGGTGCGGCGACAAAAGGCCAAAACAAAGACGGTGCTGATAGTTTTTTTCGATACCAGAGGTGCCATACACCACGAGTTCGTCCCACAGGGGCAGACGGTGAATCAGGAGCTATGTATCCGCGTGCTCCAACACATGCGTGATGCACTGCGACGCCGTCGCCCTGACTTATGGACATCTGGACAATGGAGCCTTCTCCACGATAACGCAAGGCCGCACACTGCTCTCAGCGTGACAAAACTTCTCGCCAAGCACAGCATTACTGTACTTCCCCATCCGCCATACTCGCCTGACCTCTCCCAGTGTGATTTTTCCTCTTTCCTCGTGTGAAGAGAGCCCTAAAATGTCGCTGGATGGGGATCGTGGAGGCCATTCAAGACGCTACAAGGGAGCTGACAGCCCTGCCAAAAGAAGCGTTTTCCAACTGTTTCCAAGATCTCAAGAAGCTTTGGAAGCTGTGTATAGACTGCAAGGGAGACTATTTCGAAGAGGTGCTGCACAAATGATTTCAATGTTAAACACATTTTTTTAATGGACTCAGTCTCGGAAATTTACGGACGAAGGTTGTATATAGACTTTCTATAGACAAATCCCATACAGTAGTTTATCGGCAATACAAATCTTATAGACAGTCTATAGACCATCTATAGACACTCTATTGGTTTGGTTTATGGTTTATGGGGGTTTAACGTCCCAAAGCGACTCAGGCTATGAGGGACGCCGTAGTGAAGGGCTCCGGAAATTTCGACCACCTGAGGTTCTTTAACGTGCACTGACATCGCACAGCACAAGGGCCTCTAGAATCTCGCCTCCATGGAAATTCGACCGCCGCGGCCGGGATCGAACCCGCGTCTTTCGGGCCAACAGCCGAGCGCCGTAACCACTCAGCCACCGCGGCGGCCAGACACTCTATAGATTTATGGCCATGCACTTTTAGTAGACTTTTTCTATAGACTATCTATTGACCTTGAAAAGCTAGAGAAGAGGAAATATTTATAGGAATGAAATATACTCTAACAGAAAGTATATAGATACTCTATAGACCATTTTTCTAAGGGATATTCAGGTTGCGGCCCACAGAGAAATGATCGCGCGTGCACTCGCCTTACCCATCCCCCTCTCTCCGCCGCCCTCTAAGCCCTAGGCCGGCGTTCTATTCGCAGTCGACCAAGGGACGGGCGGTCGGAGCCGAACGAACGGGCCGCTCAGATCGGCGCCGACAGAGAACGAGCGCCCGGGGACCCACACAGACCGACCGGCCGAATGACTCGCAGTTGGAGCCGTTGTCGATGGCGATGCCGCTGCGAAGAACGACATAACGACCGCCACACAAGCGAACACACACACAGACACACCCGGGAAGGATGCGTACGGAGTGCCGCAGTTGTAGCGCGAACGGCGCGGCACTACACATACTCCGGGACACCCACGCGATAGGGAGACACAGTGAGGGAAAGGGCGCCGAAGACATTCGAGACTGCCAGCGTATATACAGGCTCGTATAGTGAGGCGCAGTGAATGCGCAGCGCCCGTCCGACAGGGGGCTCCGCGTTCTCGCCGAAGGGATTAGGCGCTTCGGGAGAAGGCCGGCGTGGCATTTTGCCATCTCTTCTAGTTCGTATACACTGCAGGCGTGGAAAACGGGAAGTTGCCTGCGGATTACAAAGGGCGTTAGGCTTAGCGCCGGGCCTAACTGCCCGGCATCGCCTTAGGCCTAGCTGAATAAACCGGGCAGCGAGCATTCCTGCAGCAGTTTTTCGGAGGGGGCGGGGGGGGGGGGGGGGTTCACGCCGATCGCATTTTTCCCGTAGAGCGCCTCGCTTTATGCTGCACGGAGGAGATCGTGGAAACGTAAATTATAGGCGTCTACCTGCTGACAGTTCGCTCCAACTGCGCTCAGCTCTGACAACGAAGCATGCAGGAAAAGTACGAAATTTTAAGAACATATTAGCTTTTTTTTTTGCTTCCCGGACGACAACTACCACGAGCTGCCCTCTAGTGATGAGCGCAAAGGTAGTGATTACCACGTCGCGCCAAACGCAGCACGCTATGCATGAACACGGAGCAATTGTGCATGTTGAAAAGCGGAAAATATACCCCATTGAGTTGGCCTTTTTTCTTTATCCGTTATGTTCTTTCTCTCACAAAGCATCATAGAAAGCTAAAGAAGAATCAAGGCTGGGAGGCGAAAAGAAAAACCGAAGATACAGCGAGACACGGAACAAACAAAAGATTTGCGTCGAGCCCGGCGACACTGCCGATAGCCGCACGCGATTCTTTGGTGACCATTAAAAAAAGACAAATAATGAAGAAAAGTTAATAGGAAACGCGTCTCTAAATGAGGATAGGATCAAGAACTAGGAAAAAACACACGCGTTAATACCCCTTTTTTAACGCCATCTGTCCAACGGAAGCCCTCCAAAACACACGCGAAAATTTCAAGTGTGACGACATGGCTTTCATGTCGTCGTGTTTCTTCACTTAAATCTTTACCTCTTTACCCAGACATGTTAACTGGGATAAAATACTGCTATTTAGGATATATATATATATATATATATATATATATATATATATATATATATATATATATATATATATATATATATATATATAACAAGGAAGCCAGAAGCCACCGAAACCAGGGTGCATGGCGGAATGTTTTTATTTTTATATTTGTTGTGTTGATTAGTGTTAGAATAATACTTCGATTAATCAGTCGGTTAAAGAAAATTACTCATGAAGTAGGAGAAAAAACAACCATACCACCAGAGGCATGGTTGTTTTTTCTCCTGCTTCATAAGTAATTTTCTTTAACCGACTGATTAATCGAAGTATTATTCTAACACTAATCAACACAACAAATATAAAAATAAAAACATTCCGCCATGCACCCTGGTTTCGGTGGCTTCTGGCTTCCTTGTTATATATATATATATATATATATATATATATATATATATATATATATATATATATATATATATATATATGTGTGTGCCAACAGCCGCAAAAACTAAGCAGCATAGAGTTTTTCGTTATTATTTGTGGTGTTGATCAATGGAGATTATTACTGAATATTTTACATACAAAATACATAAGGACGCAGTACGTACGGCAGAGACCCATGTAACAGGCCCCGGAAACTGGTGTCAGGCCTTACCTGAAAAGAGAAGAGTAATGGGCATGAGCAATGGAAGAGCTTCTACACATGAGTGCAACGAAGCACCCAAGCGTCCAGAATTGCGTTCACTTCAGGGTCAGCGACAGGGTTCTCGCTGTTTGTCTAGTGCACTTGAAAGTATAAACAGAGGCTCCTTAACTCTCACACGTACAGCGCCCTTCATTTTGTTTAGTACAGGTTGTATACAAAAACGCCTCAATACCTCCAAAATCCCACCCTTGGTTGTTGAGCCACCAGGCCAGGCGAGTACCTCGCACATCGTGTGACTATTTCATCTCATGTTCTAATAAAATCGCTAAAAATTTCAGTCTATTATTACGCACTTACTAAAACATCTTCTACAGCGAAGAGCGGGGCATATCGAATACAGGAATCAGTAATCAGTAACGCGAGAACGGCGCTAGTTGGTACTACACTGCACCCTGAACGTACTTCCTTCAGACAGAACGAACTAATACATTGCTGTTGCCTTCGTGACAGTCGGGGATAAAAAGCCTGTGGACCTCGTGTTTCGCAAAGCCAATAGCTCTATTACTAGTTAAAACGGATGCTAGGGCGAGTTGGTAAGTCATTTTAAAACAGAACAGCGCGCACTTTGGCAGGGACTACGAGGAACATTAGCAATCGACTGGAGACCACATTTCTGGCGGCAAAAGTTAAAATCCTCTTTTTTGACCTCAACGTAAGTGGTCTCCAGCCGGAAGCTTGTAACAAAGATATTGGCTTTGTTTAAGAAGCTTGCAGTCCAAGGAGTTTTGTCCCAGACACTACAGTCGAGGTCAAAGGTCTCCCCCTCCCCTCCAAGTTCCGAACAAGCAAAGTACTGCTCGACACCAGGAGTGCGTAGCCAGGAGGCGCCTACAAGCAGGGGGAGGAATGTAAAATAGAGAATGACCTTCTGCACATAGGGGAATCAATCCATTACGCTATCGCGTCATAGCCTTAACGCGGAGGTTAAAGGTTCCGCTCCAATTTTTCAGACATGCGTTCGTTGCGAACATAAATGCGTGGCTTACTATGAATAAAGTTAGTTGATCTCAAGCGTTTATACTGTCTGCTTTCTATCCGTCCCTGTGGTTTAGAGCCAGTACATTATCTTCTCTATCCAAACACCAACTTGCCCAGCTTTCTGCCTCAGATCGCAGACAAGAGTCATATGATACGAGACCTCTTATCAGTTTTTGGACATGGCGACGGGACCACCGCGGCAGACCAGTGAAGAAGAAAGGAAACAATTTACAGCGCGAAAAGATGCTCGCACTGAGCTAAAGACGCAAAAGTTTAGAAAAATTTAAAGCTCGCGGGGCCGAGTTGGAGACAGTTTTAAAAAAAATGTTGTTACTGAGGTACTGACTTATGCATTCTGCAATGGCTGCAGAGGATTTTGAGAAGGCAGGATACCATGTGTTCAGATATAGCACAGCAGCGCAGACAAGAAAAGAAACAGGATTGCCAAACCCAGAACTTTTCAGTAGACAGACCAGAAAAAAGACCAAGAGAAAATTGTTACAACAGCTGCTTTGAACCAAAACAAATACAGAAGAAACAGTCCGTTTTTAATCAGAATAAGTGAAAACCAGCCCGTTCTTAAAATCACTCGAGTGAACTCCTCGAATGATGAATCGTTTTGAGCGATGAGCGATCCTTTCCTTCTTTGCTAAAGAACCCAGCGCACTGCACGTCGCTGAAAACACAGCGGGATTACGCAGCGGGCTTATCCTAGAAGGATTGAAGAAAAAAAAAACGGTCTACAAATGGTAACGCCGTTCTACACAATATACAAACACAACAGAAAACATTACCTGGTACTATTAACCTAAGAGAGCCTAATACAATGGTGACCTTAGTGTCGGCTCGCATCGAGTTAACTCGTCACTTAGGTCGCTATGGTACACTCTAAACAGAAAGAAATATAGGTGTATTCGTGTTTAGACTGTAGAGACCACGTGCCAACTATGTAATTTTTTAACCGAATGCTGTTGTAATTGTAATTTATTTATTTCGCAGTAAATATACAATCTTTCTTCTCGACCGCAGAAGCGGTGAATCCTTTTACGCGACTCGCGACAGCCCAAAGTGTAAGTGCAATACGTATGCATTCACTCATACCCACAATCGCTCATCTTAAATTTATAATAGACATATATGTTTAAAACTAATATCTAACCGGTACAAAGAACCACAAAAAAGAATACCACTAACACACTGTAGCACAGCCACCTAAGGTCAGATAACATCTGAAAAAGATATTCATTTACGATAAAAAACAAAAGCAGAAAGAGTATAACCAGATTGTCGAAATAAGACTTGTGTTAGTTTACGTTCATCAGAACCCAATTAGTAATCACTTTTACGCTTTGTAACCTGAATTTATTCCATGGTCTTAGGAAAGTTTATTGAAATAATTGGATAAATAGACGTGTCCTGTTCTTTTCCACGTGCCGTGAAATCTTTGCGTCTCAAAAACTATTGTGTTTCTGGCTGGTAGTTCACGCTTTTTAAAACTTTTTTTACTTTAAGCGAACTTAAAAACTAAAGCCTCTATAGCACAACACAAGCAACACTTTTCTCACATTTAATACAGAAGACCTATCCATTAAACCTAATTAGTCATAATAGTTTCTTCTTCTCCCGTACTTAATATACGTGTTTATTAGCTAGCATATTATCTCATGTATTTATTCGGAAGGGGAGGGGGGGGCGCGGGTGGAGGGAGGAAAGCACGGGATCACGAGGGCCCCGATCGAGAAGCAGCAACTATCTTTCCATGCGTACTATAAATTTCCACCCTTAAAAAATGGTCTATAGACCGTCTATAGGTTTCTTATAACCTCTATTACCTCCATATAGATTTCTTTTTGTCTATTCATAGTCTATACACTGTCTATAAACAGAAGTCTACTAAAAGTGTATGGCGATAAATCTATACATTGTCCTTAGGCTGCCTATAGATTTGTATTGCCTATAGACTGTTCTCTAAGGTTTGTCTATAAGAGTCTATAGAATTTATAGACAGAAGTCTATCGACAGTCTATAGACTCTATAAAAAAATTGTATGAGCTGGCTGTATAGCATAGCCGAGGCACACACGAAGTCAGGGGGGGGGGGGGGGGGGGGCTAACTAAGCGGAACAGCAGATAATGCAGACCTGCAAAGGAAGGCAGAAAGGAGAGCAGTCGGCCTCCCTCCGAAACCCGTGTACGCCGAGCGATTGCCGCGAGGCAGCAAGCAGGCGCGCTACGCACTCTAAATTGATGCCGGCAGCAGCGGCGTCCGCGTTTCGATCGCCATTCAGTTTCCGTTCCCGGGGGAAATCGGCCAATGCGAGCCGGACTCGAGGGGCGTGGGCACGCAAGCAACACGCACACCTACGCACATAGGGAACGGGGGGGGGGGGGGGGGGGGTAAGAGAAAGGGACGATATCGAGCGATAAACAACTCTCGCCGGATAAATAGGGACGACACGGGAGCCACGCGAATAGTAGCAGCAGCGGCAGGCGCGATAAAGAATGGAAGGCAACAAGGAAACCGTGGGGGTGGTGCGCCTCTGAGAAACGAAGTCCGACCAAAGTAGTAGAGAGAAAAAGAGAACACCGCGGTTCGGTTTCGCTGGGCCGGGCCGGCCAAGTCCGGTCAGCCTCTCCTAAGTCCAATTTAAGTCGGAGAGGCAGAGGGGTAGAGAGTTTATTTTGCGAGGAGGAGTGTTTCCTGGTATTCCTGCGGGGTTTTCAGCGTACTCTTTTCCCAGACAGTGACGCAATGCGACACTGGGCTCGCACGGACCATTGTTGGCGACGGTGTGCACTATTCGCACAGGCGGAGCTGAAAGCATGCGAAACAAACAGCGGTCGATGGATATGTGGGTCGAACGCAGTCTCCCGCAAGCGACGTGTCGCAAGCCATGGCTTGTCTTAATTTTCGGCAGCGTCTTGAGCCAGCAGACGACGTCGCGAACCGTGCGACGTGTGGTGATAGAGTCCATACTCACGAATAAACAGGGCGGAAAAATGAGGGTAAAAGAAAAGGCAAAAGGAGCCACCGGAGTCGAACCAACTTCATCTAGAAGGCCAACACACCTCATTGTTTAAGGCCAACATGTGGAGCTTGATATACTCCAGAGGATACATTTCACATCCACGCCGAGGGCACAACGAAGCAATCATCGTCACGAGCTATTGGGCACTCAGTGTAGCAACAGAGGCGAGACCTCCGCATATAATACGGGGAACAGGTAACCGATGGTCCCTTAAGGCAACGGAGAGGATTTCAATAGAAAAGAGACGTAGCACTGGGAGGCAGAAAAATCGGACGGATAGGTGAAACCAGAAAGTATGAGATGCAGGGTGGACACAGCTGACGCAGGACAGGATTCATTAGAGATCAATGGGCGAGGGTGTTGCTCTTCAGTGGACATCAGTGGGCTGGTCATCATAACGACAACGGCAGCGATGATGATGATGATGACGTGTAGACACAAACGCAAGAGTTTAAAGGAAAATGGCAGCCGTATTGCCCGTTGGCGGAAGACCCAAGTTAGGCCTGCCCAATCACAGTTCGTACTTCTACAGTATCCGAAACTCCCTCCCGATGCACGAATAATTGTCCCGAACCATATGCTAATTTGGAACACTCCCTTTTCCCCTGCCTTTTTGCCATTCAGTCCCCTCATTGCCCACACCCATAACCTCCAACGCAGCAGGCTTGGCTAGCCTCGGACCATCTGCAGACAGACCAGTTGGCTTTGGTGACCCTGGCCCCAGACATCCTCGACGCTTAATATTGCATTAAAACAAAGTTTCCTCTCTCTGTCTCTCAAGCAGTCATTGCACCGCAAAGCCATAAAAGAAAAAAATTGAAGGCAAGAGTCGGGATCCGCTGTCAAGAAGGAAACACAGAGTTGCCTCTCAAGTGACAGTCCGTCGACATCAATGAGCACAAGCCGAACACCTTAAAACAGTGTATGTCAGGAAACGAACATGACCGAGCCAGCAGCAGGCGATAAAAGCCATTAAATCGATGAAACGAAATCAACGCAACCAGGAACGCGCTAGCAAAGGCTTGATTTTACGTTGCGCGTCGCTCACCGAAGCAACGCGCGACATACAATGAAGAGAAGGCGTTCGCCCCGCCGCGGTGGCTCAGTGGTTAGGGCGCTCGACTACTGATCCGGAGTTCCCGGGTTCGAACCAGACCGCGGCGGCTGCGTTTTTAAGGAGGAAAAACGCCAAGGCCCCCGTGTGCTGTGCGATGTCAGTGCACGTTAAAGATCCCCAGGTGGTCGAAATTATTCCGGAGCCCTCCACTACGGCACCTATTTGTTCCTCTCTTCTTTTACTCCCTCCTTATCCCTTCCCTTACGGCGCGGTTCAGGTGTCCAACGATATATGAGACAGATACTGCGCCATTTCCTTTCCCCCCAAAACCAATTATTATTATTATTATGATCGCCAGAGTAATCCTGCCGTTGGCGTCAGCTGCAGCCCAGCGAGAAAAATTGTCGCCAGAAACATACGTATAAACTGATCACGATATTGTTTCATAGCTCGGTCGATACTGGACTGAAATCAGCCTAAACTGATACTACCCTGCATTTCTTTGCCTTCCCACTCCTTATTTTTTACGCGTTATTTTAACTTATTTAGCACTCGCTGACCTTCGTAGGGGGCTTGCACACGTCAATGCTTACCTGTGTAGCCCCTAAACCGACTGCCCACACGGGGTCGTGAACATGTTCACGATTTGCACACGACAAGATTTGCAGCTCGAAAAAACTTTTTGCTACCCCAAGTTTTCACTAATTGTGGAAAACGGTGTTCTCATTTTGCATTTATTTCTGTGTGGAATAATTTACCCACGAGTTTAAAATCGCTTATGCTATTGTCTATGCTTAAATCAAATTTGAACAATTGTTCTTTTGCTGCAATAAATAGAGTGAACAGATTCTGTTTCTTTCTGAACATTCGTTCTTAACTATTTGGTAGAAATTTTGCCGTTGTTTGTTGTGACTCGGCAACTGTACCCTGGCATTCTAACTTGCATGTTTCTTTAAGTGTATTTTAATGAATATCTAGGTCGTTTTCACGCCGCTATTTGTATTTTGTACAATATTATTTAGAGGTTTGTTGTTTTTGTTCTGCATGTCTGTTTATGTTCTTCGCCCTGAAAATCTCTTATTTCATTTCCGTCAGATATAAAAAAGCTTCTCTATATAAATTACCACTGTTATTACGGCTAAATGCACTTTTCTGTGTTCCATCTTGTTTCTTATTATACTTAGTATTGATCGACCGCTGGTCCCGTGACAGTCGTTTGAGCTTGGGACCTTCGCCTGTATACCGAATTTATGTACTTATCCAATACGTACCCAATAAATTCTACATAAATTCTAACTAAATAGCACTATTTCCCATACAGCGCAGCACATCCTACATGGACCTGTGCAGGACTATGCGGAACCGAGGTATAGACGTTTGGAAGATCTTATATAGGTCCTACATGCGCCTGCATACAATCTAATTACCTCGCGTAAGGTCCTGCACTCACCGGTACAGAAAGGCAGGTATAAAGGAACATGGTTTTTAATAGAAAAAAAAAAGAAAGAAAAAGATGCGCGAAGAGATTTGCAAGTTTGCATGAAAATATATAGCACTGCTAACGCGGAGAGACTTGAATCGACGCATGTGCCGGTAAACGCGAAGCCCGAACAGACTTCATTACAAAGCTCAAGTTTTCTTCACGAAACCGGCGGACGCTAACATTAAGCAAAAATTTCTGTTGAACAAACGAACTGTCTGGATAAATTAAAGGGTCGAAGAAATGAAAGACTCGCCCTTTGCATGTGAACTTTACACCTGTGACCAAATGAGAAGAGTAAGAAACGTTTCCAAGATTTCGAAGCTGCGCCTTCAATGCTAGAGAAACAATCATACTGTGGCTGAAAAATGATGCGCTGCACGAAAAGCAGTGTGCTTTCCCTGCACAATTGCAAACTACGCGATAAAAACGGCTATGCAGATGCACTCTCAGCATTACGCCTGTGGAAACAAACCAAGAAACAAATGTTTCAAATCCAGTCTTGACAACAGAGAGCAGCAAGATAACATTTAACACCCACGTCTCTCGAGGAACAACAAATAAGAAAAACAAAAAGCAGACGATAGTAAACAGGACTAAGTTTGTACTAACATCCACAAAAAGATCTAAACAAGTCGGCGTGCCATCCTACGTCGCCTTCACATGATGGCATCCACGTACCAGACGAAAAAGGAGGAGAGAAAAGGAAAGTAAAAACGCGCGCACTCTATCGACAAAAAATTTTAAAGCTATCTCAGCGCCATATATGGAAATGTACGCAATCATGGAGGTTACTCGCTCACTAGGCAGAGCCAAAAAAAAGGAAGAAAACGGAGAGAGTGACCATAATAGTGTTCCTTCAGTCGAACCAACGAAACGCATCATCTCTCCTCAAATTCCCTACGGCAGTTCCACCACCCTGTCGGCATATGGCGAGCCGAGAATTTTCCCCAAAAAGTTACCCCCTCATCGCTCCCCGTATATCTTCCCGTGCCCATGTGCGCTGCCGGCGGCTGGTCTGCACAGCCTACAAACGCCAGAATACAACGAAGCACGCACACACAGGACTGCACGTAAAAGCTGTGTCAGGACTTGGGGACATGTAGCCAATTCCACCTCCTTTTTTCCTCTCTTGCCACTTTTATTCCCGGAATCCCGACAGGAAATTTCCAAGTTCCCATCGTCCCTTATCCACCCGACAGGCATTCAAGCCGCCGCCAATTCCACAGCCTGCCCTCGGACGTCACAAACGCGTTTGTTGCGTTCGACTTCTAGTTTTCCCGACAAAAGCAAGGAAAGAATTCGACATCGTGTAAAAAAACAAAAACAAATGAAAGAATACTCAAAGACGTGAATAATGTGTCCAATTCAGGGCCACAAAGTCAATTACGTTTCCTCGCCTTCTTTCATTTACATTTGATTTAAAAAAAAAATATCGTTTACCCTTTCCAGATTCTACTATTTCCCGATTCGTAAGCCCGACAGAGCTTTCCTTCCATATTTTTACTTCCGCCATTGCAAAGTTATTTCTTGCGGCATCCCATGTCCAGCTCCCAACCGCCAGTACATCTCAGTGTCCGTCATTCTACTGAGCTGAAGGGACACTTCGTTGTGCCACACTTTTATTTCAGTTCCAGTGGCTCAAGCGACGCTTTTTCTTTTTGCTTTCCCAAAAAATGCTGGCTACCTGTTGTAATGACGCCACACGGTCACGCGACCTATGTGGCCCACACAGGTTGCTTCTTTGTGCAACATTCGATC